>NC_092728.1:895943-899943 GCF_047496885.1 Scyliorhinus torazame
CACAGTGTGAGTGGGAGTGAGGGAGGGGGTCTGGGTGAGGGACACAGTGTGAGGGGGGGGGGGGGGGGGGAGGGGAGGGGGGGGGGTCAGACGGGCTGAATGGCCAGGGGTCCGGAACTGTTACTCTACATTTTTCCTGTGTCCACTTTCTCGCACTTGTACACCTCCCCAAACTGCACTCGACCAATCAGAGCCTCGATCCGGAAATCCTGCAACACAGGCTAGAGAGAGACAGAGAGAGTGAGAGAAAGAGACAGAGAGAGGGAGAGAGAGACAGAGCGAGAGAGACAGAGAGAAACAGAGAGAGAGAGAGAGAGTGAGAGAGAGTGAGTGAGAGAGACAGAGTCAGAGAGAGTGAGAGAGTGACACAGAGAGACAGAGAGAGAGAGACACAGAGAGAGACGGAGAGAGTGAGAGAGAGAGACAGAGAGAGGGAGAGAGAGACAGAGAGAGAGAGAGAGTGAGTGAGAGAGACAGAGACAGAGAGAGACAGAGACAGAGAGAGACAGAGAGAGAGAGAGACGGAGAGAGAGAGAGACAGAGAGAGGGAGAGAGAGAGAGGGAGAGACAGACAGAGAGAGTGAGAGAGTGACAGAGAGATTGAGAGAGAGAGAGAGACAGACAGAGAGAGGGACAGCGAGACAGGGAGAGACAGACAGAGAGAGAGAGAGACAGAGAGAGAGAGAGACAGAGTGTGAGAGAGAGACAGAGAGAGAGAGAGACAGAGAGAGAGAGAGACAGAGAGAGAGAGTGAGAGAGAGAGAGAGAGAGAGAGACAGAGAGAGACAGAGTGAGAGAGAGAGAGACAGAGAGAGAGAGAGAGAGAGACAGAGAGACAGAGACAGAGTGAGAGAGACAGACAGAGAGAGAGAGAGAGACAGGGAGAGACAGACAGAGAGAGAGAGAGAGAGAGAGTGAGAGAGAGAGCGAGACGGAGGGACGGACAGAGAGAGGGAGAGGGACGGACAGAGAGAGGGAGAGGGAGAGACAAAGAAAGTTAACTCATACACACTGAAATCACTATTAAAGGAGTGTTCCTTCACACCCGGGCTCTCACACACTGAAATCACAATTAAAGGAGTGTTCCTTCACACCCGGGCTCATACACTGAAATCACTATTAAAGGAGTGTTCCTTCACACCCGGGCTCACACACACTGAAATCACTATTAAAGGAGTGTTCCTTCACACCCGGGCTCACACACACTGAAATCACTATTAAAGGAGTGTTCCTTCACACCCGGGCTCACACACACACTGAAATCACTATTAAAGGAGTGTTCCTTCACACCCGGGCTCACACACACTGAAATCACTATTAAAGGAGTGTTCCTTCACACCCGGGCTCTCACACACTGAAATCACTATTAAAGGAGTGTTCCTTCACACCCGGGCTCTCACACACTGAAATCACAATTAAAGGAGTGTTCCTTCACACCCGGGCTCACACACACTGAAATCACTATTAAAGGAGTGTTCCTTCACACCCGGGCTCTCACACACTGAAATCACAATTAAAGGAGTGTTCCTTCACACCCGGGCTCACACACACTGAAATCACTATTAAAGGAGTGTTCCTTCACACCCGGGCTCACACACACTGAAATCACTATTAAAGGAGTGTTCCTTCACACCCGGGCTCTCACACACACTGAAATCACTATTAAAGGAGTGTTCCTTCACACCCGGGCTCTCACACACTGAAATCACTATTAAAGGAGTGTTCCTTCACACCCGGGCTCTCACACACACTGAAATCACTATTAAAGGAGTGTTCCTTCACACCCGGGCTCTCACACACTGAAATCACTATTAAAGGAGTGTTCCTTCACACCCGGGCTCTCACACACTGAAATCACTATTAAAGGAGTGTTCCTTCACACCCGGGCTCACACAGACACTGAAATCACTATTAAAGGAGTGTTCCTTCACACACGGGCTCTCACACACTGAAATCACTATTAAAGGAGTGTTCCTTCACACCCGGGCTAACACACACTGAAATCACTATTAAAGGAGTGTTCCTTCACACCCGGGCTCACACACACTGAAATCACTATTAAAGGAGTGTTCCTTCACACCCGGGCTCACACACACTGAAATCACTATTAAAGGAGTGTTCCTTCACACCCGGGCTCACACACACTGAAATCACGATTAAAGGAGTGTTCCTTCACACCCGGGCTCTCTCACACTGAAATCACAATTAAAGGAGTGTTCCTTCACACCCGGGCTCTCACACACACTGAAATCACTATTAAAGGAGTGTTCCTTCACACCCGGGCTCACACAGACACTGAAATCACTATTAAAGGAGTGTTCCTTCACACCCGGGCTCACACACACTGAAATCACTATTAAAGGCGTGTTCCTTCACACCCGGGCTCTCTCACACTGAAATCACTATTAAAGGAGTGTTCCTTCACACCCGGGCTCACACACACACTGAAATCACAATTAAAGGAGTGTTCCTTCACACCCGGACTCTCACACACTGAAATCACTATTAAAGGAGTCTTCCTTCACACCCGGGCTCACACACTGAAATCACTATTAAAGGAGTGTTCCTTCACACCCGGGCTTACACACACACTGAAATCACTATTAAAGGAGTGTTCCTTCACACCCGGACTCACACACTGAAATCACTATTAAAGGAGTGTTCCTTCACACCCGGGCTCACACACACTGAAATCACTATTAAAGGAGTGTTCCTTCACTCCCGGGCTCTCACACACACTGAAATCACTATTAAAGGAGTGTTCCTTCACACCCGGGCTCTCACACACTGAAATCACTATTAAAGGAGTGTTCCTTCACACCCGGGCTCACACACACACTGAAATCACTATTAAAGGAGTGTTCCTTCACACCCGGGCTCTCACACACTGAAATCACTATTAAAGGAGTGTTCCTTCACACCCGGGCTCTCTCACACTGAAATCACTATTAAAGGAGTGTTCCTTCACACCCGGGCTCTCACACACTAAAATCACTATTAAAGGAGTGTTCCTTCACACCCGGGCTCACACACACTGAAATCACTATTAAAGGAGTGTTCCTTCACACCCGAGCTCTCACACACACTGAAATGACTATTAAAGGAGTGTTCCTTCACACCCGGGCTCACACACACACTGAAATCACAATTAAAGGAGTGTTCCTTCACACCCGGACTCTCACACACTGATATCACTATTAAAGGATTGTTCCTTCACACCCGGACTCTCACACTGAAATCACTATTAAAGGAGTGTTCCTTCACACCCGGGCTCTCACACACACTGAAATCACTATTAAAGGAGTGTTCCTTCACACCCGGGCTCACACACACACTGAAATCACTATTAAAGGAGTGTTCCTTCACACCCGGGCTCACACACACACTGAAATCACTATTAAAGGAGTGTTCCTTCACACCCGGGCTCTCACACACTGAAATCACTATTAAAGGAGTGTTCCTTCACACCCGGGCTCACAAACACTGAAATCACTATTAAAGGAGTGCTCCTTCACACCTGGGCTCACACACACACTGAAATGACTATTAAAGGAGTGTTCCTTCACACCCGGGCTCACACACACACTGAAATCACTATTAAAGGAGTGTTCCTTCACACCCGGGCTCACACACACTGAAATCACTATTAAAGGAGTGTTCCTTCACACCCGGGCTCACACACACTGAAATCACTATTAAAGGAGTGTTCCTTCACACCCGGGCTCACACACACACTGAAATCACTATTAAAGGAGTGTTCCTTCACACCCGGGCTCACACACACTGAAATCACTATTAAAGGCGTGTTCCTTCACACCCGGGCTCTCTCACACTGAAATCACTATGAAAGGAGTGTTCCTTCACACCCGGGCTCACACACACACTGAAATCACTATTAAAGGAGTGTTCCTTCACACCCGGGCTCACACACACTGAAATCACAATTAAAGGAGTGTTCCTTCACACCCGGACTCTCACACACTGATATCACTATTAAAGG
>NC_092728.1:900043-902543 GCF_047496885.1 Scyliorhinus torazame
GTGTCATCAGCCAGGGTGGAAGCGAGGCCCCTGAGGTAGCTCCCCTAAAACAAACAAACGGTCATGAGGGGTCTGGTTTGTGGCCATGCAAAGGAGGGGACCTAATAGAGTGGAGCGCATCGGGGAGGACCTCCTGCCAGTGAGAAACCGGGAGATTCCTGGACCGCAGAGTCAGTAGGACGGTCTTCCAGACCGTTGCATTCTCCCTCTCCACCTGCCCGTTTCCCCTGGGGTTATAACTGGTAGTCCTGCTCGAGGCGATGCCCTTACTGAGCAGGTACTGACGCAGTTCGTCGCTCATGAACGACGAGCTCCTGTCGCTCTGGACATAACTGGGGAAACCAAACAGGGTGATGACACTGTGCAGGGCTCTAATGACAGTGGGGGTGGTCATATCAGGGCAGGGGATGTAAACGGGAAGCGGGAGAACTCGTCTATGATGTTAAGGAAGTACGTGTTGTGATTATTGGAGGGGAGGGGCCCTTTGAAATCGATACTGAGGCGCTCAAAGGGCCGGGATGCCTTCACCAGGTGGGCCTTTTCCGGTCGATAGAAGTGCGGTTTACACTCCGCACAGATCCGGCAGTCCCTGGTTACAGCTTTGACCTCCTCGGTGGAGTAGGGCAGGTTGCGGGCCTTGATGTAGTGGGCGAGCCGGGTGACCCCCGGGTGTCAGAGGTCATCGTGGATAGCCCGTAGTCGGTCCTCTTGCGCGCTGGCGCACGTGCCGCGGGACAGGGCATCTGGGGGCTCGTTGAGCTTCCCAGGACGATACACTATATCGTAGTTATAGGTGGAGAGTTCAATTCTCCACCTCAAGATCTTATCGTTCTTGATCTTGCCCCGCTGCGTATTGTCGAACATGAAGGCTACCGATCGTTGGTCAGTGACGAGGGTAAACCTCCTCCCAGCGAGGTAGTGCCCCCAGTGCCGTACGGCTCCACGGTGGCCTGGGCTTCTTTTTCGCCCGAGGAGTGTCGAATTTCGGAGGCGGTGGGGGTGCGGGAAAAGAACGCTACCGGACTGCCTGCTTGGTTGAGGGTGGCGGCGAGAGCGACCTCTGAAGCATCGCTCTCCACCTGGAAGGGGACGGACTCGTCCACCGCAGCTTTGGCGATGTCCGCCTTGATGCAGTTGAAGGCCTGGCGGGCCTCGGCTGCCAGTGGAAAGAGGGTGGCCTTAAATAGTGAGCGGGCTTTGTCCGCATACTGGGGGACCCACTGGGCGTAATAGGAGAAAAATCCAAGGCACCTCTTCAGGGCCTTGGGACAGTGAGGGAAAGGGGCGTTGTGGGAGGGGGCGCATACAGTCAGGGTCGGGTCCTAGGACCCCGTTCTCCATGACGTAGCCGAGGATGGCTCGCCTGGTTGTGCGGAAAACACATTTCTCCTTGTTGTAGGTGAGATTGAGGGTTTGGGCGGTTTGGAGAAATCGGTGGAGGTTGGCGTCGTGGTCCTGCTGATCATGGCCGCAGGTGGTGACGTTGTCCAAGTACGGAAACGTGGCCCACAGCCCGTACTGGTCCACCATTCGGTCCATCGCTCGTTGGAACACCAAAACCCCGTTCGTGATGCCAAAAGGGACCCGGAGGAAATGAAACAGTTGTCCGTCTGCCTCAAACGCCGTGTAGTGGCGATCCTCCGGGCGGATTGGGAGCTGGTGGTTCGCAGACTTCAGATCCACCGCGGAGAACACGCGGTAGTGCGCGATCTGGTTTACCATGGCTGCAATCCGGGGAAAGGGGTACGCATCGAGTTGCGTAAAGCGGTTAATGGTCTGCCTGTAATCAACCACCATCCGGAACTTTCTCCCGGTCCTGACGACCACCACCTGAGCTCTCCAGGGGCTATTGCTGCCTCGATGACCCCCTCCCGCAGGAGATGCTGGACCTCGGACCTAATGAACACCCTGTCCTGCAGCTATACCGCCTGCTTCTGGTGGCGACTGGCTTGCAATCGACAGTGAGGTTTGCGAAGAGAGGGGTAGGGTCGATTTTAAGCGTCGCGAGGCTGCATATGGTGAGCAGGGGCAGGGGCCCCCCCGAATTTAAGAGTTAGGCTCCTGAGGTTGCACTGGAAGTCGAGTCCCAAAAGGAGAGGAGCACAGAGGTCTGGGAGCACATATAGTTGAACATTAGCGTACTCAGCGCCCTGTATCGCTAGGGTTGCAGTAGTGCACCCTTGGATTTGCACCGAGTGCGACCCAGAGGCGAGGGAGACGGTTTGTTGCGTCGGGAATATTGGGAGCGAGCAGCGTCTTACCATGTCCGGGTGAATGAAGCTCTCTGTGCTCCCGGAGTCGAAGAGGCAAGGTGCCTCGTACCCGTTAACCCGGACGGCCAACATCGAGCTCCGGAGGTGCTTAGGTCGCGACTGGTCCAGGGTGACCGCGCTGAGGTGTGGGTAGCCGGCGGCGTGATCGGCGGTGCTGGGGCGGCCCCGCGATGGCTGTCCGTGCAGGTCGTACACGTCGAGCGGCGCAGCAGATGGCGACCAAGATG
>NC_092728.1:920043-952543 GCF_047496885.1 Scyliorhinus torazame
ATGTTAATCCAGCTCCCTCACACTGTCACTCAGTAACCCCTCTCCCCCAGCACCCTGTGTTACTGACTGTACCTCTACTGATGTTAATCCAGCTCCCTCACACTGTCACTCAGTAACCCCTCTCCCCCAGCACCCTGTGTTACTGACTGTACCTCTACTGATGTCAATCCAGCTCCCTCACACTGTCACTCAGTAACCCCTCTCTCCCAGCACCCTGTGTTACTGACTGTATCTCTACTGATGTTAATCCAGCTCCCTCACACTGTCACTCAGTAACCCCTCTCCCCCAGCACCCTGTGTTACTGACTGTACCTCTACTGATGTTAATCCAGCTCCCTCACACTGTCACTCAGTAACCCCTCTCCCCCAGCACCCTGTGTTACTGACTGTACCTCTACTGATGTCAATCCAGCTCCCTCACACTGTCACTCAGTAACCCCTCTCTCCCAGCACCCTGTGTTACTGACTGTATCTCTACTGATGTTAATCCAGCTCCCTCACACTGTCACTCAGTAACCCCTCTCCCCCAGCACCCTGTGTTACTGACTGTATCTCTACTGATGTTAATCCAGCTGCCTCACACTGTCACTCAGTAACCCCTCTCTCCCAGCACCCTGTGTTACTGACTGTACCTCTACTGATGTTAATCCAGCTCCCTCACACTGTCACTCAGTAACCCCTCTCCCCCAGCACCCTGTGTTACTGACTGTACCTCTACTGATGTTAATCCAGCTCCCTCACACTGTCACTCAGTAACCCCTCTCTCCCAGCACCCTGTGTTACTGACTGTATCTCTACTGATGTTAATCCAGCTCCCTCACACTGTCACTCAGTAACCCCTCTCCCCCAGCACCCTGTGTTACTGACTGTATCTCTACTGATGTTAATCCAGCTCCCTCACACTGTCACTCACTAACCCCTCTCCCCCAGCACCCTGTGTTACTGACTGTATCTCTACTGATGTTAATCCAGCTCCCTCACACTGTCACTCAGTAACCCCTCTCCCCCAGCACCCTGTGTTACTGACTGTATCTCTACTGATGTTAATCCAGCTCCCTCACACTGTCACTCAGTAACCCCTCTCCCCCAGCACCCTGTGTTACTGACTGTATCTCTACTGATGTTAATCCAGCTCCCTCTCACTGTCACTCAGTAACCCCTCTCCCCCAGCACCCTGTGTTACTGACTGTATCTCTACTGATGTTAATCCAGCTCCCTCACATTGTCACTCAGTAACCCCTGTCCCCCAGCACCCTGTGTTACTGACTGTATCTCTATTGATGTTAATCCAGCTCCCTCACACTGTCACTCAGTAACCCCTCTCCCCCAGCACCCTGTGTTACTGACTGTATCTCAACTGATGTTAATCCAGCTCCCTCACACTGTCACTCAGTAACCCCTCTCCCCCAGCACCCTGTGTTACTGACTGTATCTCTACTGATGTTAATCCAGCGCCCTCACACTGTCACTCAGTAACCCCTCTCTCCCAGCACCCTGTGTTACTGACTGTATCTCTACTGATGTTAATCCAGCTCGCTCACACTGTCACTCAGTAACCCCTCTCCCCCAGCACCCTGTGTTACTGACTATCTCTACTGATGTTAATCCAGCTCCCTCACACTGTCACTCAGTAACCCCTCTCCCCCAGCACCCTGTGTTACTGACTGTATCTCAACTGATGTTAATCCAGCTCCCTCACACTGTCACTCAGTAACCCCTCTCCCCCAGCACCCTGTGTTACTGACTGTATCTCTACTGATGTTAATCCAGCGCCCTCACACTGTCACTCAGTAACCCCTCTCTCCCAGCACCCTGTGTTACTGACTGTATCTCTACTGATGTTAATCCAGCTCGCTCACACTGTCACTCAGTAACCCCTCTCCCCCAGCACCCTGTGTTACTGACTATCTCTACTGATGTTAATCCAGCTCCCTCACACTGTCACTCAGTAACCCCTCTCTCCCAGCACCCTGTGTTACTGACTGTATCTCTACTCATGTTAATCCAGCTCCCTCACACTGTCACTCAGTAACCCCTCTCCCCCAGCACCCTGTATTACTGACTGTATCTCTACTCATGTCAATCCAGCTCCCTCACACTGTCACTCAGTAACCCCTCTCCCCCAGCACCCTGTGTTACTGACTATCTCTACGGATGTTAATCCAGCTCCCTCACACTGTCACTCAGTAACCCCTCTCCCCCAGCACCCTGTGTTACTGACTGTATCTCTACTGATGTTAATCCAGCTCCCTCACACTGTCACTCAGTAACCCCTCTCCCCCAGCACCCTGTGTTACTGACTGTATCTCTACTGATGTTAATCCAGCTCCCTCACACTGTCACTCAGTAACCCCTCTCCCCCAGCATCCTGTGTTACTGACTGTATCTCTACTAATGTTAATCCAGCTCCCTCACACTGTCACTCAGTAACCCCTCTCCCCCAGCACCCTGTGTTACTGACTGTACCTCTACTGATGTTAATCCAGCTCCCTCACACTGTCACTCAGTAACCCCTCTCCCCCAGCACACTGTGTTACTGACTGTATCTCTACTGATATTAATCCAGCTCCCTCACACTGTCACTCAGTAACCCCTCTCCCCCAGCACCCTGTGTTACTGACTGTATCTCTACTGATGTTAATCCAGCTCCCTCACACCGTCACTCAGTAACCCCTCTCCCCCAGCACCCTGTGTTACTGACTGTATCTCTACTGATGTTAATCCAGCTCCCTCACATTGTCACTCAGTAACCCCTGTCCCCCAGCACCCTGTGTTACTGACTGTATCTCTACTGATGTTAATCCAGCTCCCTCACACTGTCACTCAGTAACCCCTCTCCCCCAGCACCCTGTGTTACTGACTGTATCTCAACTGATGTTAATCCAGCTCCCTCACACTGTCACTCAGTAACCCCTCTCCCCCAGCACCCTGTGTTACTGACTGTATCTCTACTGATGTTAATCCAGCTTCCTCACACTGTCACTCAGTAACCCCTCTCCCCCAGCACCCTGTGTTACTGACTGTATCTCTACTGATGTTAATCCAGCTCGCTCACACTGTCACTCAGTAACCCCTCTCCCCCAGCACCCTGTGTTACTGACTGTATCTCTACTGATGTTAATCCAGCTCCCTCACACTGTCACTCAGTAACCCCTCTCTCCCAGCACCCTGTGTTACTGACTGTATCTCTACTCATGTTAATCCAGCTCCCTCACACTGTCACTCAGTAACCCCTCTCCCCCAGCACCCTGTATTACTGACTGTATCTCTACTCATGTCAATCCAGCTCCCTCACACTGTCACTCAGTAACCCCTCTCCTCCAGCACCCTGTGTTACTGACTGTATCTCTACTGATGTTAATCCAGCTCCCTCACACTGTCACTCAGTAACCCCTCTCCCCCAGCACCCTGTGTTACTGACTGTATCTCTACTGATGTTAATCCAGCTCCCTCTCACTGTCACTCAGTAACCCCTCTCCCCCAGCACCCTGTGTTACTGACTGTACCTCTACTGATGTTAATCCAGCTCCCTCACACTGTCACTCAGTAACCCCTCTCCCCAGCACCCTGTGTTACTGACTGTATCTCTACTGATGTTAATCCAGCTCCCTCACACTGTCACTCAGTAACCCCTCTCCCCCAGCACCCTGTGTTACTGACTGTATCTCTACTGATGTTAATCCAGCTCCCTCACACTGTCACTCAGTAACCCCTCTCCCCCAGCACCCTGTGTTACTGACTGTATCTCTACTGATGTTAATCCAGCTCCCTCACACTGTCACTCAGTAACCCCTCTCCCCCAGCACCCTGTGTTACTGACTGTATCTCTACTGATGTTAATCCAGCTCCCTCACACTGACACTCAGTAACCCCTCTCCCCCAGCACCCTGTGTTACTGACTGTATCTCTACTGATGTTAATCCAGCTCCCTCACAATGTCACTCAGTAACCCCTCTCCCCCAGCACCCTGTGTTACTGACTGTATCTCTACTGATGTTAATCCAGCTCCCTCACACTGTCACTCAGTAACCCCTCTCCCCCAGCACCCTGTGTTACTGACTGTATCTCTACTGATGTTAATCCAGCTCCCTCAAACTGTCACTCAGTAACCCCTCTCCCCCAGCACCCTGTGTTACTGACTGTATCTCTACTGATGTTAATCCAGCTCCCTCAAACTGTCACTCAGTAACCCCTCTCCCCCAGCACCTTGTGTTACTGACTGTATCTCTACTGATGTTAATCCAGCTCCCTCACACTGTCACTCAGTAACCCCTCTCCCCAAGCTCCCTCACACTGTCACTCAGTAACCCCTCTCCCCCAGCACCCTGTGTTACTGACTGTATCTCTACTGATGTTAATCCAGCTCCCTCAAACTGTCACTCAGTAACCCCTCACCCCCAGCACCCCGTGTTACTGACTGTATCTCTACTGATGTTAATCCAGCTCCCTCACACTGTCACTCAGTTACCCCTCTCCCCTAGCACCCTGTGTTACTGACTGTATCTCTACTGATGTTAATCCAGCTCCCTCACACTGTCACTCAGTTACCCCTCTCCCCTAGCACCCTGTGTTACTGACTGTATCTCTACTGATGTTAATCCAGCTCCCTCACACTGTCACTCAGTAACTCCTCTCCCCCAGCACACTGTGTTACTGACTGTATCTCTACTGATGTTAATCCAGCTCCCTCACACTGTCACTCAGTAACCCCTCTCCCCAGCACCCTGTGTTACTGACTGTATCTCTACTGATGTTAATCCAGCTCCCTCACACTGTCACTCAGTAACCCCTCTCCCCCAGCACCCTGTGTTACTGACTGTATCTCTACTGATGTTGATCCAGCTCCCTCAAACTGTCACTCAGTAACCCCTCTCCCCCAGCACCCTGTGTTACTGACTGTATCTCTACTGATGTTAATCCAGCTCCCTCACACTGTCACTCAGTAACCCCTCTCCCCAGCACCCTGTGTTACTGACTGTATCTCTACTGATGTTAATCCAGCTCCCTCAAACTGTCACTCAGTAACCCCTCTCCCCCAGCACCCTGTGTTACTGACTGTATCTCTACTGATGTTGATCCAGCTCCCTCACACTGTCACTCAGTAACCCCTCTCCCCCAGCACCCTGTGTTACTGACTGTATCTCTACTGATGTTGATCCAGCTCCCTCAAACTGTCACTCAGTAACCCCTCTCCCCCAGCACCCTGTGTTACTGACTGTATCTCTACTGATGTTGATCCAGCTCCCTCTCACTGTCACTCAGTAACCCCTCTCCCCCAGCACCCTGTGTTACTGACTCTATCTGATTTGCTGTTATCCGATCTATGTTGTCTGTGTCGGCTGTGTGGGGAGGGATGGTTAGCGACCGTGTTAAAACATGTCCGTTGAGGTCTGGTTCTGTGTAATTTAAAGCTGTGTAAACATTGTGAATTAGTGTCAGACAGCGCCCTGGGGTAACCTCAGGCAGGTGCTAGGCCAATGCAGTTCTCAGTTCTGAGAGGCTGAACTCCCCCCCCACCCCCCCGCCTCCTCCAGACCCCCGCCGACCCCCACCGACCCCCCCCCCCGATCTGGCCGTCAGGGGGTCACAGGTCACGCAGGGCCAATGGCACGACAAGCTTGCCACTCTCGCATGTTCCAGATTAATCCCACTTTAATTAGCGCTGCGGATAATTCATGCTCCGTCTCTCCCCTCAGCTCTCCCTCCACATCAGCACCAGCGTCACCGGCATTTCCCGTGACAAATTCTCTCATTAATCCAACCCTGCAAACCCTCCGTCAACACCACCTGCACCTCCTTCAAATAACTCACTCCTCTCACACTCTCTCTCTCTTTCTCTTCATCTATTTAACACAAAGTTGGCTATCTACCTTTCACTATTCCTTCCATTACTCGCTCACCATTTTCCCCACTTATTTTCTACAGCGTCCGAATTCTCCCCATCAAACTCTCCCAGGACAGGTACAGCACGGGGTTAGATACAGAGTAAAGCTCCCTCTACACTGTCCCCATCAAACACTCCCAGGACAGGTACAGCACGGGGTTAGATACAGAGTAAAGCTCCCCCTACACTGTCCCCATCAAACACTCCCAGGACAGGTACAGCACGGGGTTAGATACAGAGTAAAGCTCCCTCTACACTGTCCCCATCAAACACTCCCAGGACAGGTACAGCACGGGGTTAGATACAGAGTAAAGCTCCCTCTACACTGTCCCCATCAAACACTCCCAGGACAGGTACAGCACGGAGTTAGATACAGAGTAAAGCTCCCTCTACACTGTCCCCATCAATCACTCCCAGGACAGGTACAGCACGTGGTTAGATACAGAGTAAAGCTGCCTCTACACTGTCCCCATCAAACACTCCCAGGACAGGTACAGCACGGGCTTAGATACAGAGTAAAGCTCCCGCTACACTGTCCCCATCAAACACTCCCAGGACAGGTACAGCACGGGGTTAGATACAGAGTAAAGCTCCCTCTACACTGTCCACATCAAACACCCCCAGGACAGGCACAGCACGGGGTTAGATACAGAGTAAAGCTCCCTCTACACTGTCCCCATTAAACACTCCCAGGACAGGTACAGCACGGGGTTCGATACAGAGTAAAGCTCCCTCGACACTGTCCCCATCAAACACTCCCAGGACAGGTACAGCACGGGGTTAGATACAGAGTAAAGCTCCCTCCACACTGTCCCCATCAAACACTCCCAGGACAGGTAGAGCACAGGGTTAGATACAGAGTGAAGCTCCCTCTACACTGTCCCCATCAAACACTCCCAGGACAGGTACAGCACGGGGTTAGATACAGAGTAAAGCTCCCTCTACACTGTCCCCATCAAACACACCCAGGACAGGTACAGCACAGGGTTAGATACAGAGTAAAGCTCCCTCTACACTGTCCCCATCAAACACTCCCAGGACAGGTACAGCACGTGGTTAGATACAGAGTAAAGCTCCCTCTACACTGTCCCCATCAAACACTCCCAGGACAGGTACAGCACGGGGTTAGATACAGAGTAAAGCTCCCTCTACACTGTCCCCATCAAACACTCCCAGGACAGGGACAGCACGGGGTTAGATACAGAGTAAAGCTCCCTCTACACTGTCCCCATCAAACACTCCCAGGACAGGCACAGCACGGGGTTAGATACAGAGTAAAGCTCCCTCTACACTGTCCCCATCAAACACTCCCAGGACAGGTACAGCACGGGATTCGATACAGAGTAAAGCTCCCTCGACACTGTCCCCATCAAACACTCCCAGGACAGGTACAGCACGGGGTTAGATACAGAGTAAAGCTCCCTCCACACTGTCCCCATCAAACACTCCCAGGACAGGTACAGCACAGGGTTAGATACAGAGTGAAGCTCCCTCTACACTGTCCCCATCAAACACTCCCAGGACAGGTACAGCACGGGGTTAGATACAGAGTAAAGCTCCCTCTACACTGTCCCCATCAAACACACCCAGGACAGGTACAGCACAGGGTTAGATACAGAGTAAAGCTCCCTCTACACTGTCCCCATCAAACACTCCCAGGACAGGTACAGCACGGGGTTAGATACAGAGTAAAGCTCCCTCTACACTGTCCCCATCAAACACACCCAGGACAGGTACAGCACAGGGTTAGATACAGAGTAAAGCTCCCTCTACACTGTCCCCATCAAACACTCCCAGGACAGGTACAGCACGGGGTTAGATACAGAGTAAAGCTCCCTCTACACTGTCCCCATCAAACACTCCCAGGACAGGTACAGCACGGTGTTAGATACAGAGTAAAGCTCCCTCTACACTGTCCCCATCAAACACTCCCAGGACAGGTACAGCACGGGGTTAGATACAGAGTAAAGCTCCCTCTACACTGTCCCCATCAAACACTCCCAGGACAGGTACAGCACGTGGTTAGATACAGAGTAAAGCTGCCTCTACACTGTCGCCATCAAACACTCCCAGGACAGGTACAGCACGGGGTTAGAGACAGAGTAAAGCTCCCTCTACACTGTCCCCATCAAACACACCCAGGACAGGTACAGCACAGGGTTAGATACAGAGTAAAGCTCCCTCTACACTGTCCCCATCAAACACTCCCAGGACAGGTACAGCACGGGGTTAGATACAGAGTAAAGCTCCCTCTACACTGTCCCCATCAAACACACCCAGGACAGGTACAGCACAGGGTTAGATACAGAGTAAAGCTCCCTCTACACTGTCCCCATCAAACACTCCCAGGACAGGTACAGCACGGGGTTAGATACAGAGTAAAGCTCCCTCTACACTGTCCCCATCAAACACTCCCAGGACAGGTACAGCACGGTGTTAGATACAGAGTAAAGCTCCCTCTACACTGTCCCCATCAAACACTCCCAGGACAGGTACAGCACGGGGTTAGATACAGAGTAAAGCTCCCTCTACACTGTCCCCATCAAACACTCCCAGGACAGGTACAGCACGTGGTTAGATACAGAGTAAAGCTGCCTCTACACTGTCGCCATCAAACACTCCCAGGACAGGTGCAGCACGGGGTTAGAGACAGAGTAAAGCTCCCTCTGCATTGTCCCCATCAAACACTCCCAGGACAGGTACAGCACGGGGTTAGATACAGAGTAAAGCTCCCTCTACACTGTCCCCATCAAACACACCCAGGACAGGTACAGCACGGGGTTAGATACAGAATAAAGCTCCCTCTACACTGTCCCCATCAAACTCTTCCAGGACAGGTACAGCAGGGGGTTAGATACAGAGTAAAGCTCCCTCGACACTGTCCCCATCAAACACTCCCAGGACAGGTACAGCACGGGGTTAGATACAGAGTAAAGCTCCCTCTACACTGTCCCCATCAAACACTCCCAGGACAGGTACAGCACGGGGTCAGATACAGAGTAAAGCTCCCTCGACACTGTCCCCATCAAACACTCCCAGGACAGGTACAGCACGTGGTTAGATACAGAGTAAAGCTGCCTCTACACTGTCCCCATCAAACACTCCCAGGACAGGTACAGCACGGGCTTAGATACAGAGTAAAGCTCCCGCTACACTGTCCCCATCAAACACTCCCAGGACAGGTACAGCACGGGGTTAGATACAGAGTAAAGCTCCCTCTACACTGTCCACATCAAACACCCCCAGGACAGGCACAGCACGGGGTTAGATACAGAGTAAAGCTCCCTCTACACTGTCCCCATTAAACACTCCCAGGACAGGTACAGCACGGGGTTCGATACAGAGTAAAGCTCCCTCGACACTGTCCCCATCAAACACTCCCAGGACAGGTACAGCACGGGGTTAGATACAGAGTAAAGCTCCCTCCACTCTGTCCCCATCAAACACTCCCAGGAAAGGTAGAGCACAGGGTTAGATACAGAGTGAAGCTCCCTCTACACTGTCCCCATCAAACACTCCCAGGACAGGTACAGCACGGGGTTAGATACAGAGTAAAGCTCCCTCTACACTGTCCCCATCAAACACACCCAGGACAGGTACAGCACAGGATTAGATACAGAGTAAAGCTCCCTCTACACTGTCCCCATCAAACACTCCCAGGACAGGTACAGCACGTGGTTAGATACAGAGTAAAGCTCCCTCTACACTGTCCCCATCAAACACTCCCAGGACAGGTACAGCACGGGGTTAGATACAGAGTAAAGCTCCCTCTACACTGTCCCCATCAAACACTCCCAGGACAGGGACAGCACGGGGTTAGATACAGAGTAAAGCTCCCTCTACACTGTCCCCATCAAACACTCCCAGGACAGGCACAGCACGGGGTTAGATACAGAGTAAAGCTCCCTCTACACTGTCCCCATCAAACACTCCCAGGACAGGTACAGCACGGGGTTCGATACAGAGTAAAGCTCCCTCGACACTGTCCCCATCAAACACTCCCAGGACAGGTACAGCACGGGGTTAGAGACAGAGTAAAGCTCCCTCTGCATTGTCCCCATCAAACACTCCCAGGACAGGTACAGCACGGGGTTAGATACAGAGTAAAGCTCCCTCTACACTGTCCCCATCAAACACACCGAGGACAGGTACAGCACGGGGTTAGATACAGAATAAAGCTCCCTCTACACTGTCCCCATCAAACTCTTCCAGGACAGGTACAGCAGGGGGTTAGATACAGAGTAAAGCTCCCTCGACACTGTCCCCATCAAACAAAAGAACAAAGAAATGTACAGCACAGGAACAGGCCCTTCGGCCCTCCAAGCCCGTGCCGACCATACTGCCCGACTAAACTACAATCTTCTACACTTCCTGGGTCCGTATCCTTCTATTCCCATCCTATTCATATATTTGTCAAGATGCCCCTTAAATGTCCCTATCGTCCCTGCCTCCACTACCTCCTCCGGTAGTGAGTTCCAGGCACCCACTACCCTCTGCGTAAAAAACTTGCCTCGTACATCTACTCTAAACTTTGCCCCTCTCACCTTAAACCTATGCCCCCTAGTAATTGACCCCTCTACCCTGGGGAAAAGCCTCTGACTATCCACTCTGTCTATGCCCCTCATAATTTTGTATACCTCTATCAGGTCGCCCCTCAACCTCCTTCGTTCCAGTGAGAACAAACCGAGTTTATTCAATCGCTCCTCATAGCTTATGCCCTCCATACCAGGCAACATTCTGGTAAATCTCTTCTGCACCCTCTCTAAAGCCTCCACATCCTTCTGGTAGTGTGGCGACCAGAATTGAACACTATACTCCAAGTGTGGCCTAACTAAGGTTCTATACAGCTGCAACATGACTTGCCAATTCTTATACTCAATGCCCCGGCCAATGAAGGCAAGCATGCCGTATGCCTTCTTGACTACCTTCTCCACCTGTGTAGCCCCTTTCAGTGATCTGTGGACCTGTACTCCTAGATCTCTTTGACTTTCAATACTCTTGAGGGTTCTACCATTCACTGTATATTCCCTACCTGCATTAGCCCTTCCAAAATGCATTACCTCACATTTGTCCAGGTTAAACTCCATCTGCCATCTCTCCGCCCAAGTCTCCAGACAATCTAAATCCTGCTGTATCCTCAGACAGTCCTCATCGCTATCCGCAATTCCACCAACCTTTGTGTCGTCTGCAAACTTACTAATCAGACCAGTTACATTTTCCTCCAAATCATTTATATATACACTCCCAGGACAGGTACAGCACGGGGTTAGATACAGAGTAAAGCTCCCTCTACACTGTCCCCATCAAACACTCCCAGGACAGGTACAGCACGGGGTCAGATACAGAGTAAAGCTCCCTCGACACTGTCCCCATCAAACACTCCCAGGACAGGTACAGCACGTGGTTAGATACAGAGTAAAGCTGCCTCTACACTGTCCCCATCAAACACTCCCAGGACAGGAACAGCACGGGCTTAGATACAGAGTAAAGCTCCCGCTACACTGTCCACATCAAACACCCCCAGGACAGGCACAGCACGGGGTTAGATACAGAGTAAAGCTCCCTCTACACTGTCCCCATTAAACACTCCCAGGACAGGTACAGCACGGGGTTCGATACAGAGTAAAGCTCCCTCGACACTGTCCCCATCAAACACTCCCAGGACAGGTACAGCACGGGGTTAGATACAGAGTAAAGCTCCCTCCACACTGTCCCCATCAAACACTCCCAGGACAGGTAGAGCACAGGGTTAGATACAGAGTGAAGCTCCCTCTACACTGTCCCCATCAAACACTCCCAGGACAGGTACAGCACGGGGTTAGATACAGAGTAAAGCTCCCTCTACACTGTCCCCATCAAACACACCCAGGACAGGTACAGCACAGGGTTAGATACAGAGTAAAGCTCCCTCTACACTGTCCCCATCAAACACTCCCAGGACAGGTACAGCACGTGGTTAGATACAGAGTAAAGCTCCCTCTACACTGTCCCCATCAAACACTCCCAGGACAGGTACAGCACGGGGTTAGATACAGAGTAAAGCTCCCTCTACACTGTCCCCATCAAACACTCCCAGGACAGGGACAGCACGGGGTTAGATACAGAGTAAAGCTCCCTCTACACTGTCCCCATCAAACACTCCCAGGACAGGCACAGCACGGGGTTAGATACAGAGTAAAGCTCCCTCTACACTGTCCCCATCAAACACTCCCAGGACAGGTACAGCACGGGGTTCGATACAGAGTAAAGCTCCCTCGACACTGTCCCCATCAAACACTCCCAGGACAGGTACAGCACGGGGTTAGATACAGAGTAAAGCTCCCTCCACACTGTCCCCATCAAACACTCCCAGGACAGGTACAGCACAGGGTTAGATACAGAGTGAAGCTCCCTCTACACTGTCCCCATCAAACACTCCCAGGACAGGTACAGCACGGGGTTAGATACAGAGTAAAGCTCCCTCTACACTGTCCCCATCAAACACACCCAGGACAGGTACAGCACAGGGTTAGATACAGAGTAAAGCTCCCTCTACACTGTCCCCATCAAACACTCCCAGGACAGGTACAGCACGGGGTTAGATACAGAGTAAAGCTCCCTCTACACTGTCCCCATCAAACACACCCAGGACAGGTACAGCACAGGGTTAGATACAGAGTAAAGCTCCCTCTACACTGTCCCCATCAAACACTCCCAGGACAGGTACAGCACGGGGTTAGATACAGAGTAAAGCTCCCTCTACACTGTCCCCATCAAACACTCCCAGGACAGGTACAGCACGGTGTTAGATACAGAGTAAAGCTCCCTCTACACTGTCCCCATCAAACACTCCCAGGACAGGTACAGCACGGGGTTAGATACAGAGTAAAGCTCCCTCTACACTGTCCCCATCAACACTCCCAGGACAGGTACAGCACGTGGTTAGATACAGAGTAAAGCTGCCTCTACACTGTCGCCATCAAACACTCCCAGGACAGGTACAGCACGGGGTTAGAGACAGAGTAAAGCTCCCTCTGCATTGTCCCCATCAAACACTCCCAGGACAGGTACAGCACGGGGTTAGATACAGAGTAAAGCTCCCTCTACACTGTCCCGATCAAACACACCCAGGACAGGTACAGCACGGGGTTAGATACAGAATAAAGCTCCCTCTACACTGTCCCCATCAAACTCTTCCAGGACAGGTACAGCAGGGGGTTAGATACAGAGTAAAGCTCCCTCGACACTGTCCCCATCAAACACTCCCAGGACAAGTACAGCACGGGGTTAGATACAGAGTAAAGCTCCCTCTACACTGTCCCCATCAAACACTCCCAGGACAGGTACAGCACGGGGTTAGATACAGAGTAAAGCTCCCTCTACACTGTCCCCATCAAACACTCCCAGGACAGGTACAGCACGGTGTTAGATACAGAGTAAAGCTCCCTCTACACTGTCCCCATCAAACACTCCCAGGACAGGTACAGCACGGGGTTAGATACAGAGTAAAGCTCCCTCTACACTGTCCCCATCAAACACTCCCAGGACAGGTACAGCACGTGGTTAGATACAGAGTAAAGCTGCCTCTACACTGTCGCCATCAAACACTCCCAGGACAGGTACAGCACGGGGTTAGAGACAGAGTAAAGCTCCCTCTACACTGTCCCCATCAAACACACCCAGGACAGGTACAGCACAGGGTTAGATACAGAGTAAAGCTCCCTCTACACTGTCCCCATCAAACACTCCCAGGACAGGTACAGCACGGGGTTAGATACAGAGTAAAGCTCCCTCTACACTGTCCCCATCAAACACACCCAGGACAGGTACAGCACAGGGTTAGATACAGAGTAAAGCTCCCTCTACACTGTCCCCATCAAACACTCCCAGGACAGGTACAGCACAGGGTTAGATACAGAGTAAAGCTCCCTCTACACTGTCCCCATCAAACACTCCCAGGACAGGTACAGCACGGGGTTAGAGACAGAGTAAAGCTCCCTCTACACTGTCCCCATCAAACACACCCAGGACAGGTACAGCACAGGGTTAGATACAGAGTAAAGCTCCCTCTACACTGTCCCCATCAAACACTCCCAGGACAGGTACAGCACGGGGTTAGATACAGAGTAAAGCTCCCTCTACACTGTCCCCATCAAACACACCCAGGACAGGTACAGCACAGGGTTAGATACAGAGTAAAGCTCCCTCTACACTGTCCCCATCAAACACTCCCAGGACAGGTACAGCACGGGGTTAGATACAGAGTAAAGCTCCCTCTACACTGTCCCCATCAAACACTCCCAGGACAGGTACAGCACGGTGTTAGATACAGAGTAAAGCTCCCTCTACACTGTCCCCATCAAACACTCCCAGGACAGGTAGAGCACGGGGTTAGATACAGAGTAAAGCTCCCTCTACACTGTCCCCATCAAACACTCCCAGGACAGGTACAGCACGTGGTTAGATACAGAGTAAAGCTGCCTCTACACTGTCGCCATCAAACACTCCCAGGACAGGTACAGCACGGGGTTAGAGACAGAGTAAAGCTCCCTCTGCATTGTCCCCATCAAACACTCCCAGGACAGGTACAGCACGGGGTTAGATACAGAGTAAAGCTCCCTCTACACTGTCCCCATCAAACACACCCAGGACAGGTACAGCACGGGGTTAGATACAGAATAAAGCTCCCTCTACACTGTCCCCATCAAACTCTTCCAGGACAGGTACAGCAGGGGGTTAGATACAGAGTAAAGCTCCCTCGACACTGTCCCCATCAAACACTCCCAGGACAGGTACAGCACGGGGTTAGATACAGAGTAAAGCTCCCTCTACACTGTCCCCATCAAACACTCCCAGGACAGGTACAGCACGGGGTCAGATACAGAGTAAAGCTCCCTCGACACTGTCCCCATCAAACACTCCCAGGACAGGTACAGCACGTGGTTAGATACAGAGTAAAGCTGCCTCTACACTGTCCCCATCAAACACTCCCAGGACAGGTACAGCACGGGCTTAGATACAGAGTAAAGCTCCCGCTACACTGTCCCCATCAAACACTCCCAGGACAGGTACAGCACGGGGTTAGATACAGAGTAAAGCTCCCTCTACACTGTCCACATCAAACACCCCCAGGACAGGCACAGCACGGGGTTAGATACAGAGTAAAGCTCCCTCTACACTGTCCCCATCAAACACTCCCAGGACAGGCACAGCACGGGGTTAGATACAGAGTAAAGCTCCCTCTACACTGTCCCCATCAAACACTACCAGGACAGGTACAGCACGGGGTTCGATACAGAGTAAAGCTCCCTCGACACTGTCCCCATCAAACACTCCCAGGACAGGTACAGCACGGGGTTAGATACAGAGTAAAGCTCCCTCCACACTGTCCCCATCAAACACTCCCAGGACAGGTAGAGCACAGGGTTAGATACAGAGTGAAGCTCCCTCTACACTGTCCCCATCAAACACTCCCAGGACAGGTACAGCACGGGGTTAGATACAGAGTAAAGCTCCCTCTACACTGTCCCCATCAAACACACCCAGGACAGGTACAGCACAGGGTTAGATGCAGAGTAAAGCTCCCTCGACACTGTCCCCATCAAACACTCCCAGGACAGGTACAGCACGGGGTTAGATACAGAGTAAAGCTCCCTCTACACTGTCCCCATCAAACACACCCAGGACAGGTACAGCACAGGGTTAGATACAGAGTAAAGCTCCCTCTACACTGTCCCCATCAAACACTCCCAGGACAGGTACAGCACGGGGTTAGATACAGAGTAAAGCTCCCTCTACACTGTCCCCATCAAACACTCCCAGGACAGGTACAGCACGGTGTTAGATACAGAGTAAAGCTCCCTCTACACTGTCCCCATCAAACACTCCCAGGACAGGTACAGCACGGGGTTAGATACAGAGTAAAGCTCCCTCTACACTGTCCCCATCAAACACTCCCAGGACAGGTACAGCACGTGGTTAGATACAGAGTAAAGCTGCCTCTACACTGTCGCCATCAAACACTCCCAGGACAGGTACAGCACGGGGTTAGAGACAGAGTAAAGCTCCCTCTGCATTGTCCCCATCAAACACTCCCAGGACAGGTACAGCACGGGGTTAGATACAGAGTAAAGCTCCCTCTACACTGTCCCGATCAAACACACCCAGGACAGGTACAGCACGGGGTTAGATACAGAATAAAGCTCCCTCTACACTGTCCCCATCAAACTCTTCCAGGACAGGTACAGCAGGGGGTTAGATACAGAGTAAAGCTCCCTCGACACTGTCCCCATCAAACACTCCCAGGACAAGTACAGCACGGGGTTAGATACAGAGTAAAGCTCCCTCTACACTGTCCCCATCAAACACTCCCAGGACAGGTACAGTACGGGGTTAGATACAGAGTAAAGCTCCCTCTACACTGTCCCCATCAAACACTCCCAGGACAGGTACAGCACGGTGTTAGATACAGAGTAAAGCTCCCTCTACACTGTCCCCATCAAACACTCCCAGGACAGGTACAGCACGGGGTTAGATACAGAGTAAAGCTCCCTCTACACTGTCCCCATCAAACACTCCCAGGACAGGTACAGCACGTGGTTAGATACAGAGTAAAGCTGCCTCTACACTGTCGCCATCAAACACTCCCAGGACAGGTACAGCACGGGGTTAGAGACAGAGTAAAGCTCCCTCTACACTGTCCCCATCAAACACACCCAGGACAGGTACAGCACAGGGTTAGATACAGAGTAAAGCTCCCTCTACACTGTCCCCATCAAACACTCCCAGGACAGGTACAGCACGGGGTTAGATACAGAGTAAAGCTCCCTCTACACTGTCCCCATCAAACACACCCAGGACAGGTACAGCACAGGGTTAGATACAGAGTAAAGCTCCCTCTACACTGTCCCCATCAAACACTCCCAGGACAGGTACAGCACAGGGTTAGATACAGAGTAAAGCTCCCTCTACACTGTCCCCATCAAACACTCCCAGGACAGGTACAGCACGGGGTTAGAGACAGAGTAAAGCTCCCTCTACACTGTCCCCATCAAACACACCCAGGACAGGTACAGCACAGGGTTAGATACAGAGTAAAGCTCCCTCTACACTGTCCCCATCAAACACTCCCAGGACAGGTACAGCACGGGGTTAGATACAGAGTAAAGCTCCCTCTACACTGTCCCCATCAAACACACCCAGGACAGGTACAGCACAGGGTTAGATACAGAGTAAAGCTCCCTCTACACTGTCCCCATCAAACACTCCCAGGACAGGTACAGCACGGGGTTAGATACAGAGTAAAGCTCCCTCTACACTGTCCCCATCAAACACTCCCAGGACAGGCACAGCACGGGGTTAGATACAGAGTAAAGCTCCCTCTACACTGTCCCCATCAAACACTCCCAGGACAGGTACAGCACGGGGTTCGATACAGAGTAAAGCTCCCTCGACACTGTCCCCATCAAACACTCCCAGGACAGGTACAGCACGGGGTTAGAGACAGAGTAAAGCTCCCTCTGCATTGTCCCCTTCAAACACTCCCAGGACAGGTACAGCACGGGGTTAGATACAGAGTAAAGCTCCCTCTACACTGTCCCCATCAAACACACCGAGGACAGGTACAGCACGGGGTTAGATACAGAATAAAGCTCCCTCTACACTGTCCCCATCAAACTCTTCCAGGACAGGTACAGCAGGGGGTTAGATACAGAGTAAAGCTCCCTCGACACTGTCCCCATCAAACACTCCCAGGACAGGTACAGCACGGGGTTAGATACAGAGTAAAGCTCCCTCTACACTGTCCCCATCAAACACTCCCAGGACAGGTACAGCACGGGGTCAGATACAGAGTAAAGCTCCCTCGACACTGTCCCCATCAAACACTCCCAGGACAGGTACAGCACGTGGTTAGATACAGAGTAAAGCTGCCTCTACACTGTCCCCATCAAACACTCCCAGGACAGGTACAGCACGGGCTTAGATACAGAGTAAAGCTCCCGCTACACTGTCCACATCAAACACCCCCAGGACAGGCACAGCACGGGGTTAGATACAGAGTAAAGCTCCCTCTACACTGTCCCCATTAAACACTCCCAGGACAGGTACAGCACGGGGTTCGATACAGAGTAAAGCTCCCTCGACACTGTCCCCATCAAACACTCCCAGGACAGGTACAGCACGGGGTTAGATACAGAGTAAAGCTCCCTCCACACTGTCCCCATCAAACACTCCCAGGACAGGTAGAGCACAGGGTTAGATACAGAGTGAAGCTCCCTCTACACTGTCCCCATCAAACACTCCCAGGACAGGTACAGCACGGGGTTAGATACAGAGTAAAGCTCCCTCTACACTGTCCCCATCAAACACACCCAGGACAGGTACAGCACAGGGTTAGATACAGAGTAAAGCTCCCTCTACACTGTCCCCATCAAACACTCCCAGGACAGGTACAGCACGTGGTTAGATACAGAGTAAAGCTCCCTCTACACTGTCCCCATCAAACACTTCCAGGACAGGTACAGCACGGGGTTAGATACAGAGTAAAGCTCCCTCTACACTGTCCCCATCAAACACTCCCAGGACAGGGACAGCACGGGGTTAGATACAGAGTAAAGCTCCCTCTACACTGTCCCCATCAAACACTCCCAGGACAGGCACAGCACGGGGTTAGATACAGAGTAAAGCTCCCTCTACACTGTCCCCATCAAACACTCCCAGGACAGGTACAGCACGGGGTTCGATACAGAGTAAAGCTCCCTCGACACTGTCCCCATCAAACACTCCCAGGACAGGTACAGCACGGGGTTAGATACAGAGTAAAGCTCCCTCCACACTGTCCCCATCAAACACTCCCAGGACAGGTACAGCACAGGGTTAGATACAGAGTGAAGCTCCCTCTACACTGTCCCCATCAAACACTCCCAGGACAGGTACAGCACGGGGTTAGATACAGAGTAAAGCTCCCTCTACACTGTCCCCATCAAACACACCCAGGACAGGTACAGCACAGGGTTAGATACAGAGTAAAGCTCCCTCTACACTGTCCCCATCAAACACTCCCAGGACAGGTACAGCACGGGGTTAGATACAGAGTAAAGCTCCCTCTACACTGTCCCCATCAAACACACCCAGGACAGGTACAGCACAGGGTTAGATACAGAGTAAAGCTCCCTCTACACTGTCCCCATCAAACACTCCCAGGACAGGTACAGCACGGGGTTAGATACAGAGTAAAGCTCCCTCTACACTGTCCCCATCAAACACTCCCAGGACAGGTACAGCACGGTGTTAGATACAGAGTAAAGCTCCCTCTACACTGTCCCCATCAAACACTCCCAGGACAGGTACAGCACGGGGTTAGATACAGAGTAAAGCTCCCTCTACACTGTCCCCATCAAACACTCCCAGGACAGGTACAGCACGTGGTTAGATACAGAGTAAAGCTGCCTCTACACTGTCGCCATCAAACACTCCCAGGACAGGTACAGCACGGGGTTAGAGACAGAGTAAAGCTCCCTCTGCATTGTCCCCATCAAACACTCCCAGGACAGGTACAGCACGGGGTTAGATACAGAGTAAAGCTCCCTCTACACTGTCCCGATCAAACACACCCAGGACAGGTACAGCACGGGGTTAGATACAGAATAAAGCTCCCTCTACACTGTCCCCATCAAACTCTTCCAGGACAGGTACAGCAGGGGGTTAGATACAGAGTAAAGCTCTCTCTACACTGTCCCCATCAAACACTCCCAGGACAGGTACAGCACGGGGTTAGATACAGAGTAAAGCTCCCTCTACACTGTCCCCATCAAACACTCCCAGGACAGGTACAGCACGGTGTTAGATACAGAGTAAAGCTCCCTCTACACTGTCCCCATCAAACACTCCCAGGACAGGTACAGCACGGGGTTAGATACAGAGTAAAGCTCCCTCTACACTGTCCCCATCAAACACTCCCAGGACAGGTACAGCACGTGGTTAGATACAGAGTAAAGCTGCCTCTACACTGTCGCCATCAAACACTCCCAGGACAGGTACAGCACGGGGTTAGAGACAGAGTAAAGCTCCCTCTGCATTGTCCCCATCAAACACTCCCAGGACAGGTACAGCACGGGGTTAGATACAGAGTAAAGCTCCCTCTACACTGTCCCGATCAAACACACCCAGGACAGGTACAGCACGGGGTTAGATACAGAATAAAGCTCCCTCTACACTGTCCCCATCAAACTCTTCCAGGACAGGTACAGCAGGGGGTTAGATACAGAGTAAAGCTCCCTCGACACTGTCCCCATCAAACACTCCCAGGACAAGTACAGCACGGGGTTAGATACAGAGTAAAGCTCCCTCTACACTGTCCCCATCAAACACTCCCAGGACAGGTACAGCACGGGGTTAGATACAGAGTAAAGCTCCCTCTACACTGTCCCCATCAAACACTCCCAGGACAGGTACAGCACGGTGTTAGATACAGAGTAAAGCTCCCTCTACACTGTCCCCATCAAACACTCCCAGGACAGGTACAGCACGGGGTTAGATACAGAGTAAAGCTCCCTCTACACTGTCCCCATCAAACACTCCCAGGACAGGTACAGCACGTGGTTAGATACAGAGTAAAGCTGCCTCTACACTGTCGCCATCAAACACTCCCAGGACAGGTACAGCACGGGGTTAGAGACAGAGTAAAGCTCCCTCTACACTGTCCCCATCAAACACACCCAGGACAGGTACAGCACAGGGTTAGATACAGAGTAAAGCTCCCTCTACACTGTCCCCATCAAACACTCCCAGGACAGGTACAGCACGGGGTTAGATACAGAGTAAAGCTCCCTCTACACTGTCCCCATCAAACACACCCAGGACAGGTACAGCACAGGGTTAGATACAGAGTAAAGCTCCCTCTACACTGTCCCCATCAAACACTCCCAGGACAGGTACAGCACAGGGTTAGATACAGAGTAAAGCTCCCTCTACACTGTCCCCATCAAACACTCCCAGGACAGGTACAGCACGGGGTTAGAGACAGAGTAAAGCTCCCTCTACACTGTCCCCATCAAACACACCCAGGACAGGTACAGCACAGGGTTAGATACAGAGTAAAGCTCCCTCTACACTGTCCCCATCAAACACTCCCAGGACAGGTACAGCACGGGGTTAGATACAGAGTAAAGCTCCCTCTACACTGTCCCCATCAAACACACCCAGGACAGGTACAGCACAGGGTTAGATACAGAGTAAAGCTCCCTCTACACTGTCCCCATCAAACACTCCCAGGACAGGTACAGCACGGGGTTAGATACAGAGTAAAGCTCCCTCTACACTGTCCCCATCAAACACTCCCAGGACAGGTACAGCACGGTGTTAGATACAGAGTAAAGCTCCCTCTACACTGTCCCCATCAAACACTCCCAGGACAGGTACAGCACGGGGTTAGATACAGAGTAAAGCTCCCTCTACACTGTCCCCATCAAACACTCCCAGGACAGGTACAGCACGTGGTTAGATACAGAGTAAAGCTGCCTCTACACTGTCGCCATCAAACACTCCCAGGACAGGTACAGCACGGGGTTAGAGACAGAGTAAAGCTCCCTCTGCATTGTCCCCATCAAACACTCCCAGGACAGGTACAGCACGGGGTTAGATACAGAGTAAAGCTCCCTCTACACTGTCCCCATCAAACACACCCAGGACAGGTACAGCACGGGGTTAGATACAGAATAAAGCTCCCTCTACACTGTCCCCATCAAACTCTTCCAGGACAGGTACAGCAGGGGGTTAGATACAGAGTAAAGCTCCCTCGACACTGTCCCCATCAAACACTCCCAGGACAGGTACAGCACGGGGTTAGATACAGAGTAAAGCTCCCTCTACACTGTCCCCATCAAACACTCCCAGGACAGGTACAGCACGGGGTCAGATACAGAGTAAAGCTCCCTCGACACTGTCCCCATCAAACACTCCCAGGACAGGTACAGCACGTGGTTAGATACAGAGTAAAGCTGCCTCTACACTGTCCCCATCAAACACTCCCAGGACAGGTACAGCACGGGCTTAGATACAGAGTAAAGCTCCCGCTACACTGTCCCCATCAAACACTCCCAGGACAGGTACAGCACGGGGTTAGATACAGAGTAAAGCTCCCTCTACACTGTCCACATCAAACACCCCCAGGACAGGCACAGCACGGGGTTAGATACAGAGTAAAGCTCCCTCTACACTGTCCCCATTAAACACTCCCAGGACAGGTACAGCACGGGGTTCAATACAGAGTAAAGCTCCCTCGACACTGTCCCCATCAAACACTCCCAGGACAGGTACAGCACGGGGTTAGATACAGAGTAAAGCTCCCTCCACACTGTCCCCATCAAACACTCCCAGGACAGGTAGAGCACAGGGTTAGATACAGAGTGAAGCTCCCTCTACACTGTCCCCATCAAACACTCCCAGGACAGGTACAGCACGGGGTTAGATACAGAGTAAAGCTCCCTCTACACTGTCCCCATCAAACACACCCAGGACAGGTACAGCACAGGGTTAGATACAGAGTAAAGCTCCCTCTACACTGTCCCCATCAAACACTCCCAGGACAGGTACAGCACGTGGTTAGATACAGAGTAAAGCTCCCTCTACACTGTCCCCATCAAACACTCCCAGGACAGGTACAGCACGGGGTTAGATACAGAGTAAAGCTCCCTCTACACTGTCCCCATCAAACACTCCCAGGACAGGGACAGCACGGGGTTAGATACAGAGTAAAGCTCCCTCTACACTGTCCCCATCAAACACTCCCAGGACAGGCACAGCACGGGGTTAGATACAGAGTAAAGCTCCCTCTACACTGTCCCCATCAAACACTCCCAGGACAGGTACAGCACGGGGTTCGATACAGAGTAAAGCTCCCTCGACACTGTCCCCATCAAACACTCCCAGGACAGGTACAGCACGGGGTTAGATACAGAGTAAAGCTCCCTCCACTCTGTCCCCATCAAACACTCCCAGGACAGGTACAGCACAGGGTTAGATACAGAGTGAAGCTCCCTCTACACTGTCCCCATCAAACACTCCCAGGACAGGTACAGCACGGGGTTAGATACAGAGTAAAGCTCCCTCTACACTGTCCCCATCAAACACACCCAGGACAGGTACAGCACAGGGTTAGATACAGAGTAAAGCTCCCTCTACACTGTCCCCATCAAACACTCCCAGGACAGGTACAGCACGGGGTTAGATACAGAGTAAAGCTCCCTCTACACTGTCCCCATCAAACACTCCCAGGACAGGTACAGCACGGTGTTAGATACAGAGTAAAGCTCCCTCTACACTGTCCCCATCAAACACTCCCAGGACAGGTACAGCACGGGGTTAGATACAGAGTAAAGCTCCCTCTACACTGTCCCCATCAAACACTCCCAGGACAGGTACAACACGTGGTTAGATACAGAGTAAAGCTGCCTCTACACTGTCGCCATCAAACACTCCCAGGACAGGTACAGCACGGGGTTAGAGACAGAGTAAAGCTCCCTCTGCATTGTCCCCATCAAACACTCCCAGGACAGGTACAGCACGGGGTTAGATACAGAGTAAAGCTCCCTCTACACTGTCCCCATCAAACACACCCAGGACAGTTACAGCACGGGGTTAGATACAGAATAAAGCTCCCTCTACACTGTCCCCATCAAACTCTTCCAGGACAGGTACAGCAGGGGGTTAGATACAGAGTAAAGCTCCCTCGACACTGTCCCCATCAAACACTCCCAGGACAGGTACAGCACGGGGTTAGATACAGAGTAAAGCTCCCTCTACACTGTCCCCATCAAACACTCCCAGGACAGGTACAGCACGGGGTCAGATACAGAGTAAAGCTCCCTCGACACTGTCCCCATCAAACACTCCCAGGACAGGTACAGCACAGGATAGTTGGTAACAGTGTGTGTGTGACCAGTACAGTTGCAGAGAGGTTCTCACCGGGTAGTGCCTTTATTCAGTAAGTGCAGTATCTGTGCGGGAGTTAGAGAATTGTCTGCTTTGCTAATTAATTTATGTGGAGTAAATCTCCGGCTGAAGTAAAGAGCTCGGGCTGTCTCCCGTCCCTCCCTGGAGAATGCGTATGGAGACAGGCTGGTCCGATGTGCTGGTCAGACAGGATCTGTACTTACCGGGCAGGACAGGGTATACCATTCAGCCAGAGCCTGGGGGAGCAATGCCCAGAGGATGCAGTTAGTGAATTAAGAGGCATTTCAGAGTGGATATCATAACCATCACTTCTCCGAATGCTCCTCACTATTCCCCATTCATTCTCTCACTCCCTCTGTCATCAGTGATGTTCTTACCCATGGGTCAGTGTGTACACTCCTGCCATTAAAACAGAACATCAAACCACTATCAGAGAGTCAGTACTGAGGGAGCGCCGCACTGTCAGAGGGTCAGTACTGAGGGAGTGCCGCACTGTCAGAGGGCCAGTACTGAGGGAGTGCCGCACTGTCAGAGGGTCAGTGCTGAGGGAGCTCCGCACTGTCAGAGGGTCAGTACTGAGGGAGTGCCGCACTGTCAGAGGGTCAGTACTGAGGGAGCGCCGCACTGTCAGAGGGTCAGTACTGAGGGAGCGCCGCAATGTCAGAGGGTCAGTACTGAGGGAGTGCCGCACTGTCAGAGGGTCAGTACTGAGGGAGTGCTGCACTGTCAGAGGGTCAGTACTGAGGGAGCGCCGCACTGTCAGAGGGTCAGTACTGAGGGAGTGCCGCACTGTCAGAGGGTCAGTACTGAGGGAGCGCTGCACTGTCAGAGGGTCAGTACTGAGGGAGTGCCGCACTGTCAGAGGGTCAGTACTGAGGGAGCTCCGCACTGTCAGAGGGTCAGTACTGAGGGAGCGCCGCACTGTCAGAGGGTCAGTACTGAGGGAGCTCCGCACTGTCAGAGGGTCAGTACTGAGGGAGCGCCGCACTGTCAGAGAGTCAGTACTGAGGGAGTACCGCACTGTCAGAGGGTCAGTACTGAGGGAGTGCTGCACTGTCAGAGGGTCAGTACTGAGGGAGTGCTGCACTGTCAGAGGGTCAGTACTGAGGGAGTGTCGCACTGTCAGAGGGTCAGTACTGAGGGAGAGCTGCACTGTCAGAGGGTCAGTACTGAGGGAGCGCTGCACTGTCAGAGGGTCAGTACTGAGGGAGTGCTGCACTGTCAGAGGGTCAGTACTGAGGGAGTGCTGCACTGTCAGAGGGTCAGTACTGAGGGAGTGCCGCACTGTCAGAGGGTCAGTACTGAGGGAGTGCTGCACTGTCAGAGGGTCAGTACTGAGGGAGCGTCGCACTGTCAGAGGGTCAGTACTGAGGGAGTACTGCACTGTCGGAGAGTCAGTACTGAGGGAGTGACGCACTGTCAGAGGGTCAGTACTGAGGGAGTGCAGCATTGTAAGAGGTTCAGTACCGAGGGAGCGCCGCACTGTCAGAGGGTCAGTACTGAGGGAGCGCCGCACTGTCAGAGGGTCAGTACTGAGGGAGCGCCGCACTGTCAGAGGGTCAGTACTGAGGGAGTGCCGCACTGTCAGAGGGTCAGTACTGAGGGAGCGCCGCACTGTCAGAGGGTCAATACTGAGGGAGTGCTGCACTGTCGGAGAGTCAGTACTGAGGGATCGCCGCACTGTCAGAGTGTCAGTATTGAGGGAGTGCCGCACTGTCAGAGGGTCAGTACTGAGGGAGCGCCTCACTGTCAGAGGGTCAGTACTGAGGGAGCGCAGCACTTTCAGAGGGTCAGTACTGAGGGAGTGCCGCACTGTCAGAGGGTCAGTACTGAGGGAGCGCCGCACTGTCAGAGGGTCAGTACTGAGGGAGTGCCGCACTGTCAGAGGGTCAGTACTGAGGGAGTGCCGCACTGTCAGAGGGTCAGTACTGAGGGAGTGCTGCACTGTCGGAGAGTCAGTACTGAGGGAGTGCCGCACTGTCAGAGGGTCAGTACTGAGGGAGTGTGCACTGTCAGAGGGTCAGTACTGAGGGAGTGCCGCACTGTCAGAGGGTCAGTACTGAGGTGGTGCCGCACTGTCAGTGGGTCAGTACTGAGGGAGTGCTGCACTGTCAGAGGGTCAGTACTGAGGGAGCGCCGCACTGTCAGAGGGTCAGTACTGAGGGAGTGCTGCACTGTCAGAGGGTCAGTACTGAGAGAGCGCCGCACTGTCAGAGGGTCAGCACTGAGAGAGCGCCGCACTGTCAGAGGGTCAGTACTGAGGGAGTGCCGCACTGTCAGAGGGTCAGCACTGAGAGAGCGCCGCACTGTCAGAGGGTCAGCACTGAGGGAGTGCTGCACTGTCAGAGAGTCAGTACTGAGGGAGTGCTGCACTGTCGGAGAGTCAGTACTGAGGGAGTGCCGCACTGTCAGAGGGTCAGTACTGAGGGAGCGCCGCACTGTCAGAGGGTCAGTACTGAGGGAGCGCCGCACTGTCAGAGGGTCAGTACTGAGGGAGTGACGCACTGTCAGAGGGTCAGTACTGAGGGAGCGCCGCACTGTCAGAGGGTCAGTACTGAGGGAGTGACGCACTGTCAGAGGGTCAGTACTGAGGGAGCGCCGCACTGTCAGAGGGTCAGTACTGAGGGAGTGCTGCACTGTCAGAGGGTCAGTACTGAGGGAGTGCTGCACTGTCAGAGGGTCAGTACCGAGGCAGTGCCGCACTGTCAGAGGGTCAGTACTGAGTGAGTGCCGCACTGTCAGAGGGTCAGCACTGAGAGAGCGCCGCACTGTCAGAGGGTCAGTACTGAGGGAGTGCCGCACTGTCAGAGGGTCAGCACTGAGAGAGCGCCGCACTGTCAGAGGGTCAGTACTGAGGGAGTGCTGCACTGTCAGAGAGTCAGTACTGAGGGAGTGCTGCACTGTCGGAGAGTCAGTACTGAGGGAGTGCCGCACTGTCAGAGGGTCAGTACTGCGGAAGCGCCGCACTGTCAGAGGGTCAGTACTGAGAGAGTGCCGCACTGTCAGAGGGTCAGTACTGAGGGAGTGCCGCACTGTCAGAGGGTCAGTACTGAGGGAGTGCCGCACTGTCAGAGGGTCAGTACTGAGGGAATGCTGCACTGTCAGAGGGTCAGTACTGAGGGAGTGCCGCACTGTCAGAGGGTCAGTACTGAGGGAGTGCCGCACTGTCAGAGGGTCAGTACTGAGGGAGTGCCGCACTGTCAGAGGGTCAGTACTGAGGGAGTTCTGCACTGTCAGAGGGTCAGTACTGAGGGAGAGCTGCACTGTCAGAGTGTCAGTACTGAGGGAGCACCGCACTGTCAGAGGGTCAGTACTGAGGGAGTGCCGCACTGTCAGAGGGTCAGTACTGAGGGAGCGCCGCACTGTCAGAGGGTCAGTACTGAGGGAGTGCCGCACTGTCAGAGAGTCAGTACTGAGGGAGTGCCGCACTGTCAGAGGGTCAGTACTGAGGGAGTGCCGCACTGTCAGAGGGTCAGTACTGAGGGAGTGCCGCACTGTCAGAGGGTCAGTACTGAGGGAGTGCTGCACTGTCAGAGGGTCAGTACTGAGGGAGTGCCGCACTGTCAGTGGGTCAGTACTGAGGGAGTGCTGCACTGTCAGAGGGTCAGTACTGAGGGAGTGCCGCACTGTCAGAGGATCAGTACTGAGGGAGTGCTGCACGGTCAGAGGGTCAGTACTGAGGGAGTGCCGCACTGTCAGAGGGTCAGTACTGAGGGAGTGCCGCACTGTCAGAGGGTCAGTACTGAGGGAGTGCTGCACTGTCAGAGGGTCAGTACTGAGGGAGTGCTGCACTGTCAGAGGGTCAGTACTGAGGGAGTGCCGCACTGTCAGAGGGTCAGTACTGAGGGAGTGCCGCACTGTCAGAGGGTCAGTACTGAGGGAGTGACGCACTGTCAGAGGGTCAGTACTGAGGGAGTTCTGCACTGTCAGAGGGTCAGTACTGAGGGAGAGCTGCACTGTCAGAGTGTCAGTACTGAGGGAGCACCGCACTGTCAGAGGGTCAGTACTGAGGGAGTGCCGCACTGTCAGAGGGTCAGTACTGAGGGAGCGCCGCACTGTCAGAGGGTCAGTACTGAGGGAGTGCCGCACTGTCAGAGAGTCAGTACTGAGGGAGTGCCGCACTGTCAGAGGGTCAGTACTGAGGGAGTGCCGCACTGTCAGAGGGTCAGTACTGAGGGAGTGCCGCACTGTCAGAGGGTCAGTACTGAGGGAGTGCTGCACTGTCAGAGGGTCAGTACTGAGGGAGTGCCGCACTGTCAGTGGGTCAGTACTGAGGGAGTGCTGCACTGTCAGAGGGTCAGTACTGAGGGAGTGCCGCACTGTCAGAGGATCAATACTGAGGGAGTGCTGCACGGTCAGAGGGTCAGTACTGAGGGAGTGCCGCACTGTCAGAGGGTCAGTACTGAGGGAGTGCCGCACTGTCAGAGGGTCAGTACTGAGGGAGTGCTGCACTGTCAGAGGGTCAGTACTGAGGGAGTGCTGCACTGTCAGAGGGTCAGTACTGAGGGAGTGCTGCACTGTCAGAGTGTCAGTACTGAGGGAGTGCCGCACTGTCAGAGGGTCAGTACTGAGGGAGTGCTGCACTGTCAGAGGGTCAGTACTGAGGGAGTGCTGCACTGTCAGAGGGTCAGTACTGAGGGAGTGCTGCACTGTCAGAGGGTCAGTACTGAGGGAGTGCTGCACTGTCAGAGGGTCAGTACTGAGGGAGTGCCGCACTGTCAGAGGGTCAGTACTGAGGGAGTGCCGCACTGTCAGAGGGTCAGTACTGAGGGAGTGCTGCACTGTCAGAGGGTCAGTACTGAGGGAGTGCCGCACTGTCAGAGGGTGGGTACTGAGGGAGTGCTGCACTGTCAGAGGGTCAGTGCTGAGGGAGTGCTGCACTGTCAGAGGGTCAGTGCTGAGGGAGTGCTGCACTGTCAGAGGGTCAGTACTGAGGGAGTGCCGCACTGTCAGAGGGTCAGTGCTGAGGGAGCGCTGCACTGTCAGAGGGTCAGTACTGAGGGAGTGCCGCACTGTCAGAGGGTCAGTACTGAGGGAGTGCTGCACTGTCAGAGGGTCAGTGCTGAGGGAGTGCTGCACTGTGGGAAATCTCTCCATGTGAAGAAGAAATGGAATATTTGCCGTTGTTAATGATCCCAGGGGCAGGGAATCCTCACCCTCCTGTCCTGCGGCTAATATTTATCGTTGAAACAGCGCCACTGAACGAGATTACCTGTCCAGTGATGGTGCAGTTTGGGGCAGTGCTTGGCACGAATCAATTGTCTGTCTCTCCCACGTGTTTTAACTGACTACACGTCACCGAAACACCCCTCCAGCTTCGAGGCAGCGTCGCACCTTCTGGGGATGTGTCAGGTGCTGTGTAAATGTAGAGTCTCACTTTACTAAAGAGAGATTGGAGATACTGGGGGTGTTTTCCTTGAAGTAGAGGAGACTGAGGGGGACAGGATTGAGATGTATAAAATTGTGAGGGGCACAGAGAGAGTCGACAGGAAGAAACCTTCCCCCTTGGTGGAGGGATCAGTGACCGGGGGGCAGAGATTGAAGGTGAGGGGCAGGAGGTTCAGAGGGGGATGGGAGGATAAATTGTTACCCAGAGGGGGTGGGAGTCTGGGACTCGCTGCCTGAAAGGGGGGTGGAGGCAGAGACCCTCAGAACATTTCAGAAGTATTTCGATGTGCGTTTGCAATCCCAGGGCAGGCACGGCGATGGGCCCAGTGCTGGGAGATGGGGTTAGAGTGGGGAGGTGTTGTCCCCCCCCCCTCACCTTCCTGCCAGCGCCTCCCCCCCCCCCCTCCCCCGGGCTGGGGAGCCTGAACCACGCTGTGGGTGAGCGAGCAGTTTGGAGGTGGAGAGCATACTGTCAGGTTAAAGGGGGGGGGGAGGAGGGGCGTCCATTTTGGACCGAGGAATGTCTCCAATCTTTCGGAATGTCCATCCTGGGGAGCCGCCGGATTGAGAACGCGCGAGAGGCAACTCGCGGGAGGGCCCTCGGAAAGGGATCATTGTTGATCCATTGTTACCCCAACCTGGGCAGGTGCTCGGTCAATTCTAGTCCCACAGTCCCCGGAGTCACAACACAACTGAATTAACCAATAACCCTTCTTAAAATTCCCCAAAGTATTTGGTCCCTTGTCTGCCCAATAATTACACTCACCAGGTGTGTGTGCAGTTTTGGTCATTGTCGGCAGTTTGGATTGGATTGGATTTGTTTATTGTCACGTGTACCGAGGTTCAGTGAAAAGTATTTTTCTGCGAGCAGCTCAACAGATCATTAAGTACATGAGAAGAAAAGGGAATAAAAGAAAATACATAATAGGGCAACACAACATATCCAATGTAACTACATAAGCACTGGCATCGGGTGAAGCATACAGGGTGTAGTGTTAATGAGGTCAGTCCATAAGAGGGTCGGTTAGGAGTCTGGTGACAGTGGGGAAGAAGCTGTTTTTCAATCTGTTCGTGCGTGTTCTCAGACTTCTGTATCTCCTGCCCGATGGAAGAAGTTGGAAGAGTGAGTAAGCCGGGTGGGAGGGATCTTTGATTATGCTGCCCGCTTTCCCCAGGCAGCGGGAGGTGTAGATGGAGTCAATGGATGGGCGGCAGGTTCGTGAGATGGACTGGTCATTGTCGGCAGTCTGGGTCCCCTTCTCTGAGGAAGGATGTTCTTGCTCTCGAGGGAGAGCAGCAAAGGTTTACCAGACTGATTCCAGGGATGGCGGGACTGACGTACGAGGAGAGATTGGCGAGGTTGGGATAGTTCTCGCTGGAGTTCAGAAGAATGAGGGGGAATTGCGTAGAGGCTTATAAAATTCTAACAGGACGAGGCAGGGTAGGTGCAGGGAAGATGTTACCAATGATGGGTGTGTCCAGCACCAGGGGTCACAGCCTGAGGATTCAGGGTAAACCATTTCGGACAGAGATAAGGAGACAATTCTTCACCCAGAGAGCAGTGAGCCTGTGGAATTCATTACCACAGGAAGTAGTTGATGCTAAAACTTTGAATATATTCAAGAGGCGGCTGGATAGAGCACTTGGGGAGAATGGGATCAAAGGCTATGGGGAGAAAGCAGGATTAGGCTATTGAGTTGGATGATCAGCCATGATGGTGATGAATGGCGGAGCAGGCTCGAGGGGCCAAAAGGCCTCCTCCTGCTCCTATCTTCTATGTATCTATGTATCTATATGAGTTTCAACACAATTACTGTTTATTAATAACTAGAACTCTGATGAAATATGCAGTAAATACAGCCGTTAACGTCACGCTAATACCAGACACCCTCTTTAACTGTCCCACGTCTACCCACACACACACACACACACACACACAAGACAGACGAGCATCATTGGTTCAGATGATGAGTTCTTCAGTGCACATTATTCACAGTACGAGTGTGGGTTAAAGTCTGTGCTGGTCTCCTGTGCAGTTAGCAACATCTCCCTCACAGCTTTTCCGGGAGAGGGCCCAGGCTTCACATCGGCCTGGTCGGCAGTGAGGGTTATCAGATTCGGGATTCTGATTGCATCGGCCTTCCCTGCCGGGACAGTTGGTGAGGATTCGCTGGTTATTTCCAGAGGAAACGGAGTGGGGGGGGAAAGAGAGCTTCACTCTCCCGAGGCCCTGAAGCCTCTCTGGGCCTCGAATGGTTCAAAGTTCGAATCACCACCTGTTACCGGGCGCAGCACCACCTTTTAGGACATCCGCCAAATCGATGGCCACTTCTTCACCTGAAACTCTCTCCTTGCTTAAAAGGCTCAGGTCCATTAGTCATCCACGAATAAAAAATGTAACAGCAAAAACAAAGGGAGGGGAAATGCGAGAATAAACAGGGGACAAGCAGGAAGGCCCCTTGATCGATGGGCTGAGAGCCCTCCTTGATCTCAGACTCCTCCTGTCCATTGGTCTTCTCCGCCTTTGTGTAGCCTCCGTGAGTTAATCAGCAAAGGAAGGACGATTCTGCTGAGTTGGTGCTATGCCAGTTGCAGTTGTTTACGAGGAGCAGGCAGTCAGTCGATGATGGTGAGAGTCTCCCCGGGGTGGGGGGGGGGGGGGGAAACATGGAGACGGAGCCCTCGGGAGAGGCAGCGGTTAATGCTGACTGGAGGAGACGGCAGGGGGGGGGGGGAGAGGCAGCGGGAGGCAGCCAGGTGGTGCTGAGGCTCAATGGCCAGCCTCCGATGGCAGGAGGTGGCGGGAGATCCTCGACATGAAACAGCTCGAGGCCACTTAGCACCGGGAGAATTCCGCATGCCAGGTCTTGACAACACAGAAATCCCCGAGCGAGGGAGGGAGGGAGTGCCGCGCTGGAGGAGGAGCCTACTCCCTCAGTCTCGCCGTGGAGGGGATGTTAAACCCAGGTCCTGGGACAATTTATCCCGGCCAATCCACCCAACCTGCACATCTTTGGACTGTGGGAGGAAACCGGAGCACCCGGAGGAAACCCACGCAGACACGGGGAGGACGTGCAGACTCCGCACAGACAGTGACCCAAGCCGGGAATCGAACCTGGGACCCTGGCGCTGTGAAGCCACAGTGCTAACCACTGTGCCACCACAATTGAATGTTACTGTTTAGCACGAGGGGGGATTGGTTATAAAAGTAGGGAGGTTATACTTCAGTTGTACAGGGCATTGTGGAGACCACGTATCGATTGTTGAGAACAGTATCGGCCTCCTTATTTAGGGGAA
>NC_092728.1:957543-1097211 GCF_047496885.1 Scyliorhinus torazame
GTACTGACCCTCTGACAGTGCAGCACTCCCTCAGTACTGACCCTCTGACAGTGCGGCACTCCCTCAGCACTGACCCTCTGACAGTGCAGCACTCCCTCAGTACTGACCCTCTGACAGTGCAGCACTCCCTCAGTACTGACCCTCTGACAGTGCGGCACTCCCTCAGCACTGACCCTCTGACAGTGCAGCACTCCCTCAGTACTGACCCTCTGACAGTGCGGCACTCCCTCAGTACTGACCCTCTGACAGTGCGGCACTCCCTCAGTACTCACCCTCTGACAGTGCGGCACTCCCTCAGTACTGATCCTCTGACAGTGCGGCACTCCCTCAGTACTGACCCTCTGACAGTGCGGCACTCCCTCAGCACTGACCCTCTGACAGTGCAGCACTCCCTCAGTACTGACCCTCTGACAGTGCAGCACTCCCTCAGTACTGACCCTCTGACAGTGGGGCACTCCCTCAGTACTGACCCTCTGACAGTGCGGCACTCCCTCAGTACTGACCCTCTGACAGTGCAGCACTCCCTCAGTACTGACCCTCTGACAGTGCAGCACTCCCTCAGTACTGACCCTCTGACAGTGCAGCACTCCCTCAGTACTGACCCTCTGACAGTGCAGCACTCCCTCAGTACTGACCCTCTGACAGTGCAGCACTCCCTCAGTACTGACCCTCTGACAGTGCAGCACTCCCTCAGTACTGACCCTCTGACAGTGCGACACTCCCTCAGTACTGACCCTCTGACAGTGCGGCACTCCCTCAGTACTGACCCTCTGACAGTGCGGCACTCCCTCAGTACTGACCCTCTGCACGTGCGGCACTCCCTCAGTACTGACCCTCTGACAGTGCGGCACTCCCTCAGTACTGACCCTCTGACAGTGCGGCACTCCCTCAGTACTGACCCTCTGACAGTGCGGCGCTCCCTCAGTACTGACCCTCTGACAGTGCGGCACTCCCTCAGTACTGACCCTCTGACAGTGCAGCACTCCCTCAGTACTGACCCTCTGACAGTGCGGCACTCCCTCAGTACTGACCCTCTGACAGTGCAGCACTCCCTCAGTACTGACCCTCTGACAGTGCGGCACTCCCTCAGTACTGACCCTCTGACAGTGCAGCACTCCCTCAGTACTGACCCTCTGACAGTGCGGCACTCCCTCAGTACTGACCCTCTGACAGTGCAGCACTCCCTCAGTACTGACCCTCTGACAGTGCGACACTCCCTCAGTACTGACCCTCTGACAGTGCGGCACTCCCTCAGTACTGACCCTCTGACAGTGCGGCACTCCCTCAGTACTGACCCTCTGCACGTGCGGCACTCCCTCAGTACTGACCCTCTGACAGTGCGGCACTCCCTCAGTACTGACCCTCTGACAGTGCGGCACTCCCTCAGTACTGACCCTCTGACAGTGCGGCGCTCCCTCAGTACTGACCCTCTGACAGTGCGGCACTCCCTCAGCACTGACCCTCTGACAGTGCAGCACTCCCTCAGTACTGACCCTCTGACAGTGCGGCACTCCCTCAGTACTGACCCTCTGACAGTGCGGCACTCCCTCAGTACCGACCCTCTGACAGTGCAGCACTCCCTCAGTACTGACTCTCTGACAGTGCGGCACTCCCTCAGTACTGACCCTCTGACAGTGCAGCACTCCCTCAGTACTGACCCTCTGACAGTGCAGCACTCCCTCAGTACTGACCCTCTGACAGTGCTGCACTCCCTCAGCACTGACCCTCTGACAGTGCGGCACTCCCTCAGCACTGACCCTCTGACAGTGCAGCACTCCCTCAGCACTGACCCTCTGACAGTGCGGCACTCCCTCAGTACTGACCCTCTGACAGTGCGGCACTCCCTCAGTACTGACCCTCTGACAGTGCGGCACTCCCTCAGTACTGACCCTCTGACAGTGTGGCACTCCCTCAGTACTGACCCTCTGACAGTGCGGCACTCCTTCAGCACTGACCCTCTGACAGTGCGCCACTCCCTCAGTACTGACCCTCTGACAGTGCGGCACTCCCTCAGCACTGACCCTCTGACAGTGCGGCACTCCCTCAGTACTGACCCTCTGACAGTGCTGCACTCCCTCAGCACTGACCCTCTGACAGTGCGGCACTCCCTCAGCACTGACCCTCTGACAGTGCGGCACTCCCTCAGTACTGACCTTCTGACAGTGCAGCACTCCCTCAGCACTGACCCTCTGACAGTGCGGCACTCCCTCAGCACTGACCCTCTGACAGTGCGGCACTCCCTCAGTACTGACTCTCTGACAGTGCAGCACTCCCTCAGTACTGACCCTCTGACAGTGCGGCACTCCCTCAGTACTGACCCTCTGACAGTGCGGCACTCCCTCAGTACTGACCCTCTGAAGTGAGGCGCTCTCTCAGTACTGACCCTCTGACAGTGCGGCGCTCCCTCAGTACTGACCCTCTGACAGTGCAGCACTCCCTCAGTACTGACCCTCTGACAGTGAGGCGCTCTCTCAGTACTGACCCTCTGACAGTGCGGCGCTCCCTCAGTACTGACCCTCTGACAGTGCAGCACTCCCTCAGTACTGACCCTCTGACAGTGCGGCACTCCCTCAGTACTGACCCTCTGACAGTGCGGCACTCCCTCAGCACTGACCATCTGACAGTGCAGCACTCCCTCAGTACTGACCCTCTGACAGTGTGGCACTCCCTCAGTACTGACCCTCTGACAGTGCGGCGCTCCCTCAGTACTGACCCTCTGACAGTGCAGCACTCCCTCAGTACAGACCCTCTGACAGTGCGGCACTCCCTCAGTGCTGACCCTCTGACAGTGCAGCATTCCCTCAGTACTGACCCTCTGACAGTGCAGCACTCCCTCAGTACTGACCCTCTGACAGTGCGGCACTCCCTCAGTACTGACCCTCTGACAGTGCGGCACTCCCTCAGTGCTGACCCTCTGACAGTGCAGCACTCCCTCAGTACTGACCCTCTGACAGTGCAACACTCCCTCAGTACTGACCCTCTGACAGTGCGGCTCTCCCTCGGTACTGACCCTCTGACAGTGCGGCGCTCCCTCGGCACTGACCCTCCGACAGTGCGGCACTCCCTCAGTACTGACCCTCTGACAGTGCGGCACTCCCTCAGTACTGACCCTCTGACAGTGCGACACTCCCTCAGTACTGACCCTCTGACAGTGCGGCACTCCCTCAGTACTGACCCTCTGACAGTGCGGCGCTCCCTCAGTACTGATCCTCTGATAGTGCAGCGCTCCCTCAGTACTGACCCTCTGACAGTGCAGCACTCCCTCAATACTGACCCTCTGACAGTGCGGCACTCCCTCAGTACTGACCCTCTGACAGTGCAGCACTCCCTCAGTACTGACCCTCTGACAGTGCAGCACTCCCTCAGTACTGACCCTCTGACAGTGCAGCACTCCCTCAGTACTGACCCTCTGACAGTGCAGCACTCCCTCAGTACTGACCCTCTGACAGTGCGGCACTCCTTCAGCCCTCCTCCTCTAACCTAATAATAAGACCCATTGGTGTGAGGTAAGTGCCATATTACATATATATATATATTTTTTAAAATTTATTCATTAACCAGATCTTGTTTGGAAGTTAGAGGGATGGCAGGGAAGGGAGTGCAATGTTCCTCCTGCAGGATGTTTGGGGTGAGGGATGCAGTTAGTGTCCCTGCTGATTTTACCTGCAGGAAGTGCTGCCATCTCCAGCTCCTCCAAGACCGAGTTAGGGAACTGGAGCTGGAGTTGGAAGAACTTCGGATCATTCGGGAGGCAGAAGGGGTCATAGATAGCAGCTTCAGGGAATTAGTTACACCAAAGATTGGAGATAGGTGGGTAACTGTAAGAGGGACGGGGAAAAAACAGTCAGTGCAGGGATCCCCTGCGGTCGTTCCCCTGAGAAACAAGTATACCGCTTTGGATACTTGTGGGGGGGGGACTTACCAGGGGTAAGCCATGGGGTACAGACCTCTGGCACAGAGTCTGTCCCTGTTGCTCAGAAGGGAAGGGGGGAGAGGAGCAGAGCATTAGTCATTGGAGACTCTATAGTCAGGGGCACAGATAGGAGATTTTGTGGGAGCGTGAGAGACTCACGTTTGGTATGTTGCCTCCCAGGTGCAAGGGTATGTGATGTCTCGGATCATGTTTTCCGGGTCCTTAGGGGGGAGGGGGAGCAGCCCCAAGTCGTGGTCCACATTGGCACCAACGACATAGGTAGGAAAGGGGACAAGGATGTCAGGCAGGCCTTCAGGGAGCTAGGATGGAAGCTCAGAACTAGAACAAACAGAGTTGTTATCTCTGGGTTGTTGCCCGTGCCACGTGATGATGAGATGAGGAATAGGGAGAGAGAGCATTTAAACATGTGGCTACAGGGATGGTGCAGGCGGGAGGGATTCAGATTTCTGGATAACTGGGGCTCTTTCTGGGAAAGGTGGGACCTCTACAGACAGGATGGTCTACATCTGAACCTGAGGGGCACAAATATCCTGGGGGGGAGATTTGTTAGTGCTCTTTGGGGGGGTTTAAACTAATGCAGCAGGGGCATGGGAACCTGGATTGTAGTTTTAGGGTATGGGAGAATGAGAGTATAGAGGTCAGGAGCACAGATTTGACTTCGCAGGAGGGGGCCAGTGTTCAGGTAGGTGGTTTGAAGTGTGTCTACTTCAATGCCAGGAGTATACGAAACAAGGTAGGGGAACTGGCAGCATGGGTTAGTACCTGGGACTTCGATGTTGTGGCCATTTCGGAAACATGGATAGAGCAGGGACAGGAATGGATGTTGCAGGTTCCGGGGTTTAGGTGTTTTAGTAAGCTCAGCGAAGGAGGCAAAAGAGGGGGAGGTGTGACGCTGCTAGTCAAGAGCAGTATTACGGTGGCGGAGAGGATGCTAGATGGGGACTCATCTTCCGAGGTAGTATGGGCTGAGGTTAGAAACAGGAAAGGACAGGTCACCCTGTTGGGAGTTTTCTATAGGCCTCCAAATAGTTCTAGGGATGTAGAGGAAAGGATGGCGAAGATGATTCTGGATAAGAGCGAAAGTAACAGGGTAGTTATTATGGGAGACTTTAACTTTCCAAATATTGACTGGAAAAGATATAGTTCGAGTACATTAGATGGGTCGTTTTTTGTACAATGTGTGCAGGAGGGTTTCCTGACACAAAATGTTCACGGGCCAACAAGAGGTGAGGCCACATTGGATTTGGTTTTGGGTAATGAACCAGGCCAGGTGTTAGATTTGGAGATAGGTGAGCACTTTGGGGACAGTGACCACAATTCGGTGACGTTTACGTTAGTGATGGAAAGGGATAAGTATACACCGCAGGGCAAGAGTTATAGCTGGGGGAAGGGCAATTATGATGCCATTAGACGTGACTTGGGAGGGGTAGGTTGGCGAAGTAGGCTGCAAGTGTTGGGCACACTGGATATGTGGAGCTTGTTCAAGGAACAGCTACTGCGTGTTCTTGATAAGTACGTACCGGTCAGGCAGGGAGGAAGGCGTCGAGCGAGGGAACCGTGGTTTACCAAAGAAGTGGAATCTCTTGTTAAGAGGAAGAAGGCGGCCTATGTGAAGATGAGGTGTGAAGTTTCAGTTGGGGCGCTTGATAGTTACAAGGTAGCGAGGAAGGATCTAAAGAGAGAGCTAAGACGAGCAAGGAGGGGACATGAGAAGTATTTGGCAGGTAGGATCAAGGAAACCCCAAAAGCTTTCTATAGGTATGTCAGGAATAAAAGAATGACTAGGGTAAGAGTAGGGCCATTCAAGGACATGGATGGGAAGTTGTGTGTGGAGTCTAAAGAGATAGGCAAGATACTAAATAAATATTTCTCGTCAGTATTCACTCAGGAAAAAGATAATGTTGTGGAGGAGAATGCTGAGACCCAGGCTATTAGAATAGATGGCATTGAGGTACGTAGGGAAGAGGTGTTGGCAATTCTGGACAGGCTGAAAATAGATAAGTCCCCGGGGCCTGATGGGATTTATCCTAGGATTCTCTGAGAAGCCAGGGAAGAGATTGCTGAGCCTTTGGCTTTGATTTTTATGTCATCATTGACTACAGGAATAGTGCCAGAGGACTGGAGGACAGCAAATGTGGTCCCTTTGTTCAAAAAGGGGAGCAGAGACAACCCCGGCAACTATAGACCGGTGAGCCTCACGTCTGTTGTGGGTAAAGTCTTGGAGGGGATTATAAGAGACAAGATTTATAATCATCTAGATAGGAATAATATGATCAGGGATAGTCAGCATGGCTTTGTGAAGGGTAGGTCATGCCTCACAAACCTTATTGAGTTCTTTGAGAAGGTGACTGAACAGGTAGACGAGGGTAGAGCAGTTGATGTGGTGTATATGGATTTCAGCAAAGCGTTTGATAAGGTTCCCCACGGTAGGCTATTGCAGAAAATACGGAGGCTGGGGATTGAGGGTGATTTGGAGATGTGGATCAGAAATTGGCTAGCTGAAAGAAGACAGGTGGTTGATGGGAAATGTTCAGAATGGAGTTCAGTTACAAGTGGCATACCACAAGGATCTGTTCTGGGGCCGTTGCTGTTTGTCATTTTTATAAATGACCTAGAGGAAGGCGCAGAAGGGTGGGTGAGTAAATTTGCAGACGATACTAAAGTCGGTGGTGTTGTTGACAGTGCGGAAGGATGTTGCAGGTTACAGAGGGACATAGATAAGCTGCAGAGCTGGGCTGAGAGGTGGCAAATGGAGTTTAATGTAGAGAAGTGTGAGGTGATTCACTTTGGAAGGAATAACAGGAATGCGGAATATTTGGCTAATGGTAAAATTCTTGGAAGTGTAGATGAGCAGAGGGATCTCGGTGTCCCTGTACATAGATCCCTGAAAGTTGCCACCCAGGTTGATAGGGTTGTGAAGAAGGCCTATGGAGTGTTGGCCTTTATTGGTAGAGGGATTGAGTTCCGGAGTCGGGAGGCCATGTTGCAGCTGTACAGAACTCTGGTACGGCCGCATTTGGAGTATTGCGTGCAGTTCTGGTCACCGCATTATAGGAAGGACGTGGAGGCTTTGGAGCGGGTGCAGAGGAGATTTACCAGGATGTTGCCTGGTATGGAGGGAAAATCTTATGAGGAAAGGCTGATGGACTTGAGGTTGTTTTCGTTGGAGACAAGAAGGTTAAGAGGAGACTGAATAGAGGCATACAAAATGATCAGGGGGTTAGATAGGGTGGACAGTGAGAGCCTTCTCCCGCGGGTGGAAATGGCTGGCACGAGGGGACATAGCTTTAAACTGAGGGGTAATAGATATAGGACAGAGGTCAGAGGTAGGTTGTTAAGGAAAGAGTAGTGAGGCCGTGGAATGCCCTACCTGCTACAGTAGTGAACTCACCAACATTGAGGGCATTTAAAAGTTGATTGGATAAACATATGGATGATAATGGCATCGTGTAGGTTAGATGGCTTTTGTTTCGGTGCAACAACGTGGGCCGAAGGGCCTGTACTGCGCTGTATTGTTCTATGTTCTATGTACTGACCCTCTGACAGTGCGGCACTCCCTCAGTACTGACCCTCTGACAGTGCAGCACTCCCTCAGTGCTGACCATCTGACAGTGCGGCACTCCCTCAGTACTGACCCTCTGACAGTGCGGTACTACCTCAGTACTGACCCTCTGACAGTGCGGCACACCCTCAGTACTGACCCTCTGACAGTGCGGCGCTCCCTCAGTACTGACCCTCTGACAGTGCGGCACTCCCTCAGTACTGACCCTCTGACAGTGCGGCACTCCCTCAGCACTGACCCTCTGACAGTGCGGTGCTCTCTCAGTACTGATCCTCTGACAGTGCGGCGCTCCCTCAGTACTGACCCTCTGACAGTGCGGCACTCCCTCAGTACTGACCATCTGACAGTGCGGCACTCCCTCAGTACTGACCCTCTGACAGTGCGGTACTACCTCAGTACTGACCCTCTGACAGTGCGGCACACCCTCAGTACTGACCCTCTGACAGTGCGGCGCTCCCTCAGTACTGACCCTCTGACAGTGCGGCACTCCCTCAGTACTGACCCTCTGACAGTGCGGCACTCCCTCAGCACTGACCCTCTGACAGTGCAGCGCTCCCTCAGTACTGACCCTCTGACAGTGCGGCACTCCCTCAGTGCTGACCCTCTGACAGTGCGGCACTCCCTCAGTACTGACTCCCTGACAGTGCAGCGCTCCCTCAGTACTGACCCTCTGACAGTGCAGCACTCCCTCAGTCCTGACCCTCTGACAGTGCAGCACTCCCTCAGTACTGACCCTCTGACAGTGCGGCACTCCCCCAGTACTGACCCTCTGACACTGAGGCACTCCCTCAGTACTGACCCTCTGACAGTGCGGCACTCCCTCAGTACTGACCCTCTGACAGTGCGGCACTCCCTCACTACTGACCCTCTGACAGTGCAGCACTCCCTCAGTACTGACCCTCTGACAGTGCAGCACTCCCTCAGCACTGACCCTCTGACAGTACGGTGCTCCCTCAGTATTGACCCTCTGACAGTGCAGCACTCCCTCAGTACTGACCCTTTGACAGTGCGGCACTCCCTCAGTACTGACACTCTGACAGTGCGGCACTCCCTCAGTACTGACCCACTGACAGTGCGGCACTCCCTCAGTATTGACCCTCTGACAGTGCAGCACTCCCTCAGTACTGACACTCTGACAGTGCGGCACTCCCTCAGTATTGACCCTCTGACAGTGCAGCACTCCCTCAGTACTGACACTCTGACAGTGCAGCACTCCCTCAGTACTGACCCTCTGACAGTGCAGCAGTCCCTCACTACTGACCCTCAACAGTGCAGCACTCCCTCAGTACTGACCCTCTGACAGTGCGGCACTCCCTCAGTACTGACCCACTGACAGTGCGGCACTCCCTCAGTACTGACCCTCTGACAGTGCGGCACTCCCTCAGTACTGACCCTCTGACAGTGCGGCATTCCCTCAGTACTGACCCCCTGACAGTGCAGCACTCCCTCAGTACTGACCCTCTGACAGTGCAGCACTCCAGGTACAGCACGGGGTTAGATACAGAGTAAAGCTCCCTCTACACTGTCCCCATCAAACACTCGCAGGACAGGTACAGCACGGGGTTAGATACAGTGTAAAGCTCCCTCTACACTGTCCCCATCAAACACTCCCAGGACAGGCACAGCACGGGGTTAGATACAGAGTAAAGCTCCCTCTACACTGCCCCCATCAAACACTCCCAGGACAGGCACAGCACGGGGTTATATACAGAGTAAAGCTCCCTCTACACTGTCCCCATCAAACACTCCCAGGACAGGTACAGCACGGGGTTAGATACAGAGTAAATCTCCCTCTACACTGTCCCCATCAAACATTCCCAGGACAGGTACAGCACGGGGTTAGACACAGAGTAAAGCTCCTTCTACACTGTCCCCATCAAACACTCCCAGGACAGGTACAGCACGGGGTTAGATACGGAGTAAAGCTCCCTCTGCACTGTCCCCATCAAACACTCCCAGGACAGGTACAGCACGGGGTTAGATACAGAGTAAAGCTCCCCCTACACTGTCTCCATCAAACACTCCCAGGACAGGTACAGCACGGTTATGATACAGAGTAAAGCTCCCTCTACACTGTCCCCATCAAACACTCCCAGGACAGGTACAGCACGGGGTTAGATACAGAGTAAAGCTCCCTCTACACTGTCCCCATCAAACACTCCCAGGACAGGTAGAGCACGGAGTTAGATACAGAGTAAAGCTCCCTCTACACTGTCCCCATCAAACACTCCCGGGACAGGTACAGCACGGCGTTAGATACAGAGTAAAGCTCCCTCTACACTGTCCCCATCAAACACTCCCAGGACAGGTAGAGCACGGAGTTAGATACAGAGTAAAGCTCCCTCTACACTGTCCCCATCAAACACTCCCAGGACAGGTAGAGCACGGAGTTAGATACAGAGTAAAGCTCTCTCTACACTGTCCCCATCAAACACTCCCAGGACAGGTACAGCACGGGGTTAGATACAGAGTAAAGCTCCCTCTACACTGTCCCCATCAAACACTCCCAGGACAGGTACAGCACGGGGTTAGATACAGAGTAAAGCTCCCTCTACACTGTCCCCATCAAACACTCCCAGGACAGGTACAGCACGGGGTTAGATACAGAGTAAAGCTCCCTCTACACTGTCCCCATCAAACACTCCCAGGACAGGTACAGCACGGGGTTAGATACAGAGTAAAGCTCCCTCTACACTGTCCCCATCAAACACTCCCAGGACAGGTACAGCACGGGGTTAGATACAGAGTAAAGCTCCCTCTGCACTGTCCCCATCAAACACTCCCAGGACAGGTACAGCACGGGGTTAGATACAGAGTAAAGCTCCCTCTACACTGTCCCCATCAAACACTCCCAGGTGTGTCAGTAGGAACACATTTACTGTTTATCTGTAACAATAATAAGGATGAATTATGTGGTAAATATAAGCAAGAAACAATAAGCTAACCTTCTGCCTCTTTAAGTGTCCCACCCTCTATCCACACACACAGGACAGACAAAGACAGAGGGGAGGGAAGAGGTGAAAATAATAATGGTGAAAGTCAAAAAATAAGAGTGTGCTTCCAGCGATGGTTCTTTAGCAGCCTTTCCTGCCAGCATGCTAATTGTCAAAGTCTCTGGTTTATGGCGGTACCTCGAGGCAGGACGCCCTCAGAACAGTCACTGGTTCACACTGGGCCTGCAGTTCGCGGTTCACATTCAGGCCGACACTTTATTGTTCATCCAACCTGGCATCCAGCTCGAGGTTTGACTTTAAGCCTTTGTGGTCTGAAGAGAATGACACCCATTCCTGCTGGAGAGAGAGTCGGCCCTCACAGTGGCCTTCTGCAGAGAGTTTAGCTGGGTCTTTGGGGAGAGGATTAATCAGCCCCTCCGTCCAAGCTGCAGAACCAAACTGCAACCTCGTGGCTGAGGACATTCCACTGGGATCAGATCCAATCACCACCTGTTACAGGGCAGAGCGCAGCCTTATGAGCCCATTCATTGACACACCAGAGTCACAGTGAGGGAGTGCTGGCCTGTCCCCAGTGTCACACTGAGGGAGTGCTGCACTGTCCCCAGTGTCACACTGAGGGAGTGCTGCCCTGTCCCCAGTGTCACACTGAGGGAGTGCTGCACTGTCTCCAGTGTCACACTGAGGGAGTGCTGCCCTGTCTGCAGTGTCACACTGAGGGAGTGCTGCACTGTCTCCCACACCAGTGTCACACTGAGGGAGTGCTGCACTTTCCCCAGTGTCATACTGAGGGAGTGCTGCTCTGTCCCCAGTGTCACACTGAGCGAGTGCTGCCCTGTCCCCAGTGTCACACTGAGGGAGTGCTGCCCTGTCCCCAGTGTCACACTGAGGGAGTGCTGCCCTGTCCCCAGTGTCACACTGAGGGAGTGCTGCCCTGTCCCCAGTGTCACACTGAGGGAGTGCTGCACTGTCTCCAGTGTCACACTGAGGGAGTGCTGCCCTGTCCCCAGTGTCACACTGAGGGAGTGCTGCACTGTCTCCCACACCAGTGTCACACTGAGGGAGTGCTGCCCTGTCCCCAGTGTCACACTGAGGGAGTGCTGCCCTGTCCCCAGTGTCACACTGAGGGAGTGCTGCACTTTCCCCAGTGTCACACTGAGGGAGTGCTGCACTGTCTCCAGTGTCACACTGAGGGAGTGCTGCACTTTCCCCAGTGTCACACTGAGGGAGTGCTGCACTGTCTCCAGTGTCACACTGAGGGAGTGCTGCCCTGTCTCCAGTGTCACACTGAGGGAGTGCTGCCCTGTCCCCAGTGTCACACTGAGGGAGTGCTGCCCTGTCCCCAGTGTCACACTGAGGGAGTGCTGCACTGTCTCCCACACCAGTGTCACACTGAGGGAGTGCTGCACTGTCTCCCACACCAGTGTCACACTGAGGGAGTGCTGCACTGTCCCCAGTGTCACACTGAGGGAGTGCTGCCCTGTCCCCAGTGTCACACTGAGGGAGTGCTGCCCTGTCTCCAGTGTCACACTGAGGGAGTGCTGCACTGTCCCCAGTGTCACACTGAGGGAGTGCTGCCCCGTCTCCCACACCAGTGTCACACTGAGGGAGTGCTGCCCTGTCCCCAGTGTCACACTGAGGGAGTGCTGCCCTGTCCCCAGTGTCACACTGAGGGAGTGCTGCCCTGTCTCCAGTGTCACACTGAGGGAGTGCTGCCCTGTCCCCAGTGTCACACTGAGGGAGTGCTGCACTGTCTCCAGTGTCACACTGAGGGAGTGCTGCCCTGTCCCCAGTGTCACACTGAGGGAGTGCTGCCCTGTCCCCAGTGTCACACTGAGGGAGTGCTGCCCTGTCCCCAGTGTCACACTGAGGGAGTGCTGCTCTGTCCCCAGTGTCACACTGAGGGAGTGCTGCACTGTCTCCAGTGTCACACTGAGGGAGTGCTGCCCCGTCTCCCACACCAGTGTCACACTGAGGGAGTGCTGCACTGTCTCCCACACCAGTGTCACACTGAGGGAGTGCTGCCCTGTCCCCAGTGTCACACTGAGGGAGTGCTGCCCTGTCCCCAGTGTCACACTGAGGGAGTGCTGCACTGTCCCCAGTGTCACACTGAGGGAGTGCTGCCCTGTCCCCAGTGTCACACTGAGGGAGTGCTGCATTGTCTCCAGTGTCACACTGAGGGAGTGCTGCACTTTCCCCAGTGTCATACTGAGGGAGTGCTGCCCTGTCCCCAGTGTCACACTGAGGGAGTGCTGCCCTGTCTCCAGTGTCACACTGAGGGAGTGCTGCACTGTCCCCAGTGTCACACTGAGGGAGTGCTGCCCCGTCTCCCACACCAGTGTCACACTGAGGGAGTGCTGCCCTGTCCCCAGTGTCACACTGAGGGAGTGCTGCCCTGTCTCCAGTGTCACACTGAGGGAGTGCTGCACTGTCCCCAGTGTCACACTGAGGGAGTGCTGCCCTGTCTCCAGTGTCACACTGAGGGAGTGCTGCACTGTCTCCAGTGTCACACTGGGGGAGTGCTGCCCTGTCCCCAGTGTCACACTGAGGGAGTGCTGCCCTGTCCCCAGTGTCACACTGAGGGAGTGCTGCACTGTCTGCAGTGTCACACTGAGGGAGTGCTGCCCTGTCCCCAGTGTCACACTGAGGGAGTGCTGCCCTGTCCCCAGTGTCACACTGAGGGAGTGCTGCACTGTCTCCAGTGTCACACTGAGGGAGTGCTGCCCTGTCCCCAGTGTCACACTGAGGGAGTGCTGCCCTGTCCCCAGTGTCACACTGAGGGAGTGCTGCCCTGTCTCCAGTGTCACACTGAGGGAGTGCTGCACTGTCTCCAGTGTCACACTGAGGGAGTGCTGCCCTGTCTCCAGTGTCACACTGAGGGAGTGCTGCCCTGTCCCCAGTGTCACACTGAGGGAGTGCTGCACTGTCCCCAGTGTCACACTGAGGGAGTGCTGCCCCGTCTCCCACACCAGTGTCACACTGAGGGAGTGCTGCCCTGTCCCCAGTGTCACACTGAGGGAGTGCTGCCCTGTCCCCAGTGTCACACTGAGGGAGTGCTGCCCTGTCTCCAGTGTCACACTGAGGGAGTGCTGCCCTGTCCCCAGTGTCACACTGAGGGAGTGCTGCCCTGTCCCCAGTGTCACACTGAGGGAGTGCTGCACTGTCTCCAGTGTCACTCTGAGGGAGTGCTGCCCCGTCTCCCATACCAGTGTCACACTGAGGGAGTGCTGCCCTGTCCCCAGTGTCACACTGAGGGAGTGCTGCACTGTCTCCAGTGTCACACTGAGGGAGTGCTGCACTGTCTCCAGTGTCACACTGAGGGAGTGCTGCCCTGTCTCCAGTGTCACACTGAGGGAGTGCTGCCCTGTCCCCAGTGTCACACTGAGGGAGTGCTGCACTGTCTCCAGTGTCACACTGAGGGAGTGCTGCACTGTCTCCAGTGTCACTCTGAGGGAGTGCTGCCCCGTCTCCCATACCAGTGTCACTCTGAGGGAGTGCTGCACTGTCCCCAGTGTCACACTGAGGGAGTGCTGCACTGTCCCCAGTGTCACACTGAGGGAGTGCTGCCCTGTCCCCAGTGTCACACTGAGGGAGTGCTGCACTGTCTGCAGTGTCACACTGAGGGAGTGCTGCACTGTCTCCCACACCAGTGTCACACTGAGGGAGTGCTGCCCTGTCCCCAGTGTCACACTGAGGGAGTGCTGCCCTGTCCCCAGTGTCACACTGAGGGAGTGCTGCCCTGTCCCCAGTGTCACACTGAGGGAGTGCTGCACTGTCCCCAGTGTCACACTGAGGGAGTGCTGCCCTGTCCCCAGTGTCACACTGAGGGAGTGCTGCCCTGTCCCCAGTGTCACACTGAGGGAGTGCTGCACTGTCCCCAGTGTCACACTGAGGGAGTGCTGCCCTGTCCCCAGTGTCACACTGAGGGAGTGCTGCCCTGTCCCCAGTGTCACACTGAGGGAGTGCTGCACTGTCCCCAGTGTCACACTGAGGGAGTGCTGCCCTGTCCCCAGTGTCACACTGAGGGAGTGCTGCACTGTCTCCAGTGTCACACTGAGGGAGTGCTGCCCTTTCCCCAGTGTCACTCTGAGGGAGTGCTGCCCTGTCCCCAGTGTCACACTGAGGGAGTGCTGCCCTGTCCCCAGTGTAACACTGAGGGAGTGCTGCCCTGTCCCCAGTGTCACACTGAGGGAGTGCTGCCCTGTCCCCAGTGTCACACTGAGGGAGTGCTGCCCTGTCCCCAGTGTCACACTGAGGGAGTGCTGCCCTGTCCCCAGTGTCACACTGAGGGAGTGCTGCTCTGTCTCCAGTGTCACACTGAGGGAGTGCTGCACTGTCTCCCACACCAGTGTCACACTGAGGGAGTGCTGCCCTGTCCCCAGTGTCACACTGAGGGAGTGCTGCACGGTCTCCAGTGTCACACTGAGGGAGTGCTGCCCTGTCCCCAGTGTCACACTGAGGGAGTTCTGCACTGTCTCCCACACCAGTGTCACACTGAGGGAGTGCTGCCCTGTCCCCAGTGTCACACTGAGGGAGTGCTGCCCTGTCCCCAGTGTCACACAGAGGGAGTGCTGCCCTGTCCCCAGTGTCACACTGAGGGAGTGCTGCCCTGTCCCCAGTGTCACACTGAGGGAGTGCTGCCCTGTCCCCAGTGTCACACAGAGGGAGTGCTGCCCTGTCCCCAGTGTCACACTGAGGGAGTGCTGCCCTGTCCCCAGTGTCACACAGAGGGAGTGCTGCCCTGTCCCCAGTGTCACACTGAGGGAGTGCAGCACTGTCCCCAGTGTCACACTGAGGGAGTGCTGCCCTGTCCCCAGTGTCACACTGAGGGAGTGCTGCCCTTTCCCCAGTGTCACACTGAGGGAGTGCTGCACTGTGCCAGTGTCACACTGAGGGAGTGCTGCACTGTCTCCAGTGTCACTCTGAGGGAGTGCTGCACTGTCTCCAGTGTCACACTGAGGGAGTGCTGCACTGTCTCCAGTGTCACACTGAGGGAGTGCTGCCCTGTCCCCAGTGTCACACTGAGGGAGTGCTGCCCTGTCACCAGTGTCACACTGAGGGAGTGCTGCACTGTCTCCAGTGTCACACTGAGGGAGTGCTGCACTGTCTCCAGTGTCACACTGAGGGAGTGCTGCCCTGTCTCCAGTGTCACACTGAGGGAGTGCTGCACTGTCTGCAGTGTCACACTGAGGGAGTGCTGCCCTGTCCCCAGTGTCACACTGAGGGAGTGCTGCCCTGTCCCCAGTGTCACACTGAGGGAGTGCTGCCCTGTCCCCAGTGTCACACTGAGGGAGTGCTGCCCTGTCTCCAGTGTCACACTGAGGGAGTGCTGCCCTGTCACCAGTGTCACACTGAGTGAGTGCTGCCCTGTCCCCAGTGTCACACTGAGGGAGTGCTGCCCTGTCACCAGTGTCACACTGAGTGAGTGCTGCCCTGTCCCCAGTGTCACACTGAGGGAGTGCTGCCCTGTCACCAGTGTCACACTGAGTGAGTGCTGCCCTGTCCCCAGTGTCACACTGAGGGAGTGCTGCCCTGTCCCCAGTGTCACACTGAGGGAGTGCTGCACTGTCTGCAGTGTCACACTGAGGGAGTGCTGCCCTGTCCCCAGTGTCACACTGAGGGAGTGCTGCCCTGTCCCCAGTGTCACACTGAGGGAGTGCTGCACTGTACCCAGTGTCACACTGAGGGAGTGCTGCCCTGTCCCCAGTGTCACACTGAGGGAGTGCTGCCCTGTCCCCAGTGTCACACTGAGGGAGTGCTGCACTGTCTGCAGTGTCACACTGAGGGAGTGCTGCACTGTCTGCAGTGTCACACTGAGGGAGTGCTGCACTGTCTGCAGTGTCACACTGAGTGAGTGCTGCCCTGTCCCCAGTGTCACACTGAGGGAGTGCTGCACTGTCTGCAGTGTCACACTGAGGGAGTGCTGCCCTGTCCCCAGTGTCACACTGAGGGAGTGCTGCCCTGTCCCCAGTGTCACACTGAGGGAGTGCTGCACTGTCTGCAGTGTCACACTGAGGGAGTGCTGCCCTGTCCCCAGTGTCACACTGAGGGAGTGCTGCACTGTCCCCAGTGTCACACTGAGGGAGTGCTGCCCTGTCCCCAGTGTCACACTGAGGGAGTGCTGCCCTGTCCCCAGTGTCACACTGAGGGAGTGCTGCCCTGTCACCAGTGTCACACTGAGGGAGTGCCGCACTGTCTGCAGTGTCACACTGAGGGAGTGCTGCACTGTCTGCAGTGTCACACTGAGTGAGTGCTGCACTGTCTGCAGTGTCACACTGAGGGAGTGCTGCACTGTCACCAGTGTCACACTGAGGGAGTGCTGCACTGTCACCAGTGTCACACTGAGGGAGTGCTGCACTGTCTCCCACACCAGTGTCACACTGAGGGAGTGCTGCCCTGTCCCCAGTGTCACACTGAGGGAGTGCTGCACTGTCTGCAGTGTCACACTGAGGGAGTGCTGCCCTGTCCCCAGTGTCACACTGAGGGAGTGCTGCCCTGTCCCCAGTGTCACACTGAGGGAGTGCTGCCCTGTCCCCAGTGTCACACTGAGGGAGTGCTGCCCTGTCCCCAGTGTCACACTGAGGGAGTGCTGCACTGTCTGCAGTGTCACTCTGAGGGAGTGCTGCCCTGTCCCCAGTGTCACACTGAGGGAGTGCTGCACTGTCCCCAGTGTCACACTGAGGGAGTGCTGCACTGTCCCCAGTGTCACACTGAGGGAGTGCTGCACTGTCCCCACACCAGTGTCACACTGAGGGAGTGCTGCCCTGTCTCCAGTGTCACACTGAGGGAGTGCTGCCCTGTCCCCAGTGTCACACTGAGGGAGTGCTGCACTGTCCCCAGTGTCACACTGAGGGAGTGCTGCACTGTCCCCAGTGTCACACTGAGGGAGTGCTGCACTGTCCCCAGTGTCACACTGAGGGAGTGCTGCCCTGTCCCCAGTGTCACACTGAGGGAGTGCTGCACTGTCTCCAGTGTCACACTGAGGGAGTGCTGCACTGTCTCCCACACCAGTGTCACTCTGAGGGAGTGCTGCCCTGTCTCCAGTGTCACACTGAGGGAGTGCTGCACTGTCCCCAGTGTCACACTGAGGGAGTGCTGCCCTGTCCCCAGTGTCACACTGAGGGAGTGCTGCACTGTCCCCAGTGTCACACTGAGGGAGTGCTGCACTGTCTGCAGTGTCACACTGAGGGAGTGCTGCACTGTCTCCAGTGTCACACTGAGGGAGTGCTGCACAGTCTCCAGTGTCACACTGAGGGAGTGCTGCACTGTCTGCAGTGTCACACTGAGGGAGTGCTGCCCTGTCTCCAGTGTCACACTGAGGGAGTGCTGCCCTGTCCCCAGTGTCACACTGAGGGAGTGCTGCACTGTCTCCCACACCAGTGTCACACTGAGGGAGTGCTGCCCTGTCCCCAGTGTCACACTGAGGGAGTGCTGCCCTGTCTCCAGTGTCACACTGAGGGAGTGCTGCCCTGTCCCCAGTGTCACACTGAGGGAGTGCTGCACTGTCACCAGTGTCACACTGAGGGAGTGCTGCACTGTCTCCAGTGTCACACTGAGGGAGTGCTGCCCTGTCCCCAGTGTCACACTGAGGGAGTGCTGCCCTGTCCCCAGTGTCACACTGAGGGAGTGCTGCACTGTCTCCCACACCAGTGTCACACTGAGGGAGTGCTGCCCTGTCCCCAGTGTCACACTGAGGGAGTGCTGCACTGTCTCCAGTGTCACACTGAGGGAGTGCTGCACTGTCTCCCACACCAGTGTCACACTGAGGGAGTGCTGCCCTGTCCCCAGTGTCACACTGAGGGAGTGCTGCTCTGTCCCCAGTGTCACACTGAGGGAGTGCTGCTCTGTCCCCAGTGTCACACTGAGGGAGTGCTGCACTGTCTGCAGTGTCACACTGAGGGAGTGCTGCCCTGTCCCCAGTGTCACACTGAGGGAGTGCTGCCCTGTCCCCAGTGTCACACTGAGGGAGTGCTGCCCTGTCCCCAGTGTCACACTGAGGGAGTGCTGCCCTGTCCCCAGTGTCACACTGAGGGAGTGCTGCCCTGTCCCCAGTGTCACACTGAGGGAGTGCTGCTCTGTCTCCCACACCAGTGTCACACTGAGGGAGTGCTGCCCTGTCCCCAGTGTCACACTGAGGGAGAGCTGCACTGTCTCCAGTGTCACACTGAGGGAGTGCTGCCCTGTCCCCAGTGTCACACTGAGGGAGTGCTGCTCTGTCCCCAGTGTCACACTGAGGGAGTGCTGCTCTGTCCCCAGTGTCACACTGAGGGAGTGCTGCACTGTCTGCAGTGTCACACTGAGGGAGTGCTGCCCTGTCCCCAGTGTCACACTGAGGGAGTGCTGCCCTGTCCCCAGTGTCACACTGAGGGAGTGCTGCACTGTCTGCACTGTCACACTGAGGGAGTGCTGGCCTGTCTGCAGTGTCACACTGAGGGAGTGCTGCCCTGTCCCCAGTGTCACACTGAGGGAGTGCTGCACTGTCACCAGTGTCACACTGAGGGAGTGCTGCCCTGTCCCCAGTGTCACACTGAGGGAGTGCTGCTCTGTCCCCAGTGTCACACTGAGGGAGTGCTGCCCTGTCTCCAGTGTCACACTGAGGGAGTGCTGCACTGTCTGCAGTGTCACACTGAGGGAGTGCTGCCCTGTCCCCAGTGTCACACTGAGGGAGTGCTGCCCTGTCTCCAGTGTCACACTGAGGGAGTGCTGCACTGTGCCAGTGTCACACTGAGGGAGTGCTGCCCTCTCCCCAGTGTCACACTGAGGGAGTGCTGCCCTGTCTCCAGTGTCACACTGAGGGAGTGCTGCACTGTGCCAGTGTCACACTGAGGGAGTGCTGCACTGTCCCCAGTGTCACACTGAGGGAGTGCTGCACTGTCTGCAGTGTGACACTGAGGGAGTGCTGCACTGTCTCCAGTGTCACACTGAGGGAGTGCTGCCCTGTCTCCAGTGTCACACTGAGGGAGTGCTGCACTGTGCCAGTGTCACACTGAGGGAGTGCTGCACTGTCACCAGTGTCACACTGAGGGAGTGCTGCACTGTCTCCAGTGTCACACTGAGGGAGTGCTGCCCTGTCCCCAGTGTCACACTGAGGGAGTGCTGCCCTGTCCCCAGTGTCACACTGAGGGAGTGCTGCCCTGTCTCCAGTGTCACACTGAGGGAGTACTGCCCTGTCCCCAGTGTCACACTGAGGGAGTGCTGCCCTGTCCCCAGTGTCACACTGAGGGAGTGCTGCATTGTCTCCCACACCAGTGTCACACTGAGGGAGTGCTGCCCTGTCCCCAGTGTCACACTGAGGGAGTGCTGCCCTGTCCCCAGTGTCACACTGAGGGAGTGCTGCCCTGTCCCCAGTGTCGCACTGAGGGAGTGCTGCCCTGTCCCCAGTGTCACACTGAGGGAGTGCTGCCCTGTCTCCAGTGTCACACTGAGGGAGTGCTGCACTGTCTCCCACACCAGTGTCACACTGAGGGAGTGCTGCACTGTCACCAGTGTCACACTGAGGGAGTGCTGCACTGTCTCCAGTGTCACACTGAGGGAGTGCTGCACTGTCTCCCACACCAGTGTCACACTGAGGGAGTGCTGCACTGTCTCCCACACCAGTGTCACACTGAGGGAGTGCTGCACTGTCACCAGTGTCACACTGAGGGAGTGCTGCACTGTCTCCCACACCAGTGTCACACTGAGGGAGTGCTGCACTGTCACCAGTGTCACACTGAGGGAGTGCTGCACTGTCTCCCACACCAGTGTCACACTGAGGGAGTGCTGCTCTGTCTCCAGTGTCACACTGAGGGAGTGCTGCACTGTCCCCAGTGTCACACTGAGGGAGTGCTGCTCTGTCTCCCACACCAGTGTCACACTGAGGGAGTGCTGCACTGTCTCCAGTGTCACACTGAGGGAGTGCTGCCCTGTCTCCAGTGTCACACTGAGGGAGTGCTGCACTGTCTCCAGTGTCACACTGAGGGAGTGCTGCCCTTTCCCCAGTGTCACTCTGAGGGAGTGCTGCACTGTCTCCCACACCAGTGTCACACTGAGGGAGTGCTGCCCTGTCCCCAGTGTCACACTGAGGGAGTGCTGCACTGTCTCCAGTGTCACACTGAGGGAGTGCTGCCCTGTCCCCAGTGTCACACTGAGGGAGTGCTGCACTGTCTGCAGTGTCACACTGAGGGAGTGCTGCCCTGTCCCCAGTGTCACACTGAGGGAGTGCTGCCCTGTCCCCAGTGTCACACTGAGGGAGTGCTGCACTGTCTCCCACACCAGTGTCACACTGAGGGAGTGCTGCACTGTCTCCCACACCAGTGTCACACTGAGGGAGTGCTGCACTGTCACCAGTGTCACACGGAGGGAGTGCTGCACTGTCTCCCACACCAGTGTCACACTGAGGGAGTGCTGCTCTGTCTCCAGTGTCACACTGAGGGAGTGCTGCACTGTCCCCAGTGTCACACTGAGGGAGTGCTGCTCTGTCTCCCACACCAGTGTCACACTGAGGGAGTGCTGCCCTGTCTCCAGTGTCACACTGAGGGAGTGCTGCCCTGTCCCCAGTGTCACACTGAGGGAGTGCTGCACTGTCTCCAGTGTCACACTGAGGGAGTGCTGCCCTGTCCCCAGTGTCACACTGAGGGAGTGCTGCCCTGTCCCCAGTGTCACACTGAGGGAGTGCTGCCCTGTCCCCAGTGTCACACTGAGGGAGTGCTGCACTGTCCCCAGTGTCACACTGAGGGAGTGCTGCCCTGTCCCCAGTGTCACATTGAGGGAGTGCTGCACTGTCTGCAGTGTCACACTGAGGGAGTGCTGCCCTGTCTCCCACACCAGTGTCACACTGAGGGAGTGCTGCACTGTCTGCAGTGTAACACTGAGGGAGTGCTGCCCTGTCCCCAGTGTCACACTGAGGGAGTGCTGCACTGTCCCCAGTGTCACACTGAGGGAGTGCTGCCCTGTCCCCAGTGTCACACTGAGGGAGTGCTGCCCTGTCCCCAGTGTCACACTGAGGGAGTGCTGCACTGTCCCCAGTGTCATACTGAGGGAGTGCTGCACTGTCTGCAGTGTCACACTGAGGGAGTGCTGCCCTGTCCCCAGTGTCACACTGAGGGAGTGCTGCACTGTCTCCAGTGTCACACTGAGGGAGTGCTGCACTGTCTCCCACACCAGTGTCACACTGAGGGAGTGCTGCCCTGTCCCCAGTGTCACACTGAGGGAGTGCTGCCCTGTCCCCAGTGTCACACTGAGGGAGTGCTGCACTGTCCCCAGTGTCACACTGAGGGAGTGCTGCCCTGTCCCCAGTGTCACACTGAGGGAGTGCTGCCCTGTCTCCAGTGTCACACTGAGGGAGTGCTGCCCTGTCCCCAGTGTCACACTGAGGGAGTGCTGCCCTGTCCCCAGTGTCACACTGAGGGAGTGCTGCCCTGTCCCCAGTGTCACACTGAGGGAGTGCTGCCCTGTCACCAGTGTCATACTGAGGGAGTGCTGCACTGTCCCCAGTGTCACACTGAGGGAGTGCTGCTCTGTCTGCAGTGTCACACTGAGGGAGTGCTGCCCTTTCCCCAGTGTCACACTGAGGGAGTGCTGCTCTGTCTTCAGTGTCACGCTGAGGGAGTGCTGCACTGTCACCAGTGTCACACTGAGGGAGTGCTGCACTGTCCCCAGTGTCACACTGAGGGAGTGCTGCACTGTCTCCCACACCAGTGTCTCACTGAGGGAGTGCTGCACTGTCTCCCACACCAGTGTCACACTGAGGGAGTGCTGCACTGTCACCAGTGTCACAGTGAGGGAGTGCTGCCCTGTCACCAGTGTCACACTGAGGGAGTGCTGCACTGTCTCCAGTGTCACACTGAGGGAGTGCTGCACTGTCTCCCACACCAGTGTCACACTGAGGGAGTGCTGCACTGTCTCCAGTGTCACACTGAGGGAGTGCTGCCCTGTCCCCAGTGTCACACTGAGGGAGTGCTGCCCTGTCCCCAGTGTCACACTGAGGGAGTGCTGCCCTGTCCCCAGTGTCACACTGAGGGAGTGCTGCATTGTCTGCAGTGTCACACTGAGGGAGTGCTGCACTGTCCCCAGTGTCACACTGAGGGAGTGCTGCACTGTCCCCAGTGTCACACTGAGGGAGTGCTGCCCTGTCCCCAGTGTCACACTGAGGGAGTGCTGCCCTGTCCCCAGTGTCACACTGAGGGAGTGCTGCCCTGTCCCCAGTGTCACACTGAGGGAGTGCTGCCCTGTCCCCAGTGTCACACTGAGGGAGTGCTGCCCTGTCTCCCACACCAGAGTCACAGTGAGGGAGTGCTGCCCTGTCCCCAGTGTCACACTGAGGGAGTGCTGCCCTGTCTCCCACAGCAGTGTCACACTGAGGGAGTGCTGCACTGTCACCAGTGTCACACTGAGGGAGTGCTGCACTGTCACCAGTGTCACACTGAGGGAGTGCTGCACTGTCCCCAGTGTCACACTGAGGGAGTGCTGCACTGTCCCCAGTGTCACACTGAGGGAGTGCTGCACTGTCCCCAGTGTCACACTGAGGGAGTGCTGCCCTGTCCCCAGTGTCACACTGAGGGAGTGCTGCACTGTCACCAGTGTCACACTGAGGGAGTGCTGCCCTGTCCCCAGTGTCACACTGAGGGAGTGCTGCCCTGTCCCCAGTGTCACACTGAGGGAGTGCTGCACTGTCCCCAGTGTCACACTGAGGGAGTGCTGCCCTGTCTCCCACAGCAGTGTCACACTGAGGGAGTGCTGCACTGTCACCAGTGTCACACTGAGGGAGTGCTGCCCTGTCCCCAGTGTCACACTGAGGGAGTGCTGCACTGTCACCAGTGTCACACTGAGGGAGTGCTGCCCTGTCCCCAGTGTCACACTGAGGGAGTGCTGCCCTGTCCCCAGTGTCACACTGAGGGAGTGCTGCCCTGTCCCCAGTGTCACACTGAGGGAGTGCTGCCCTGTCCCCAGTGTCACACTGAGGGAGTGCTGCACTGTCACCAGTGTCACACTGAGGGAGTGCTGCCCTGTCCCCAGTGTCACACTGAGGGAGTGCTGCACTGTCTCCAGTGTCACACTGAGGGAGTGCTGCTCTGTCCCCAGTGTCACACTGAGGGAGTGCTGCACTGTCTGCAGTGTCACACTGAGGGAGTGCTGCCCCGTCTCCCACACCAGTGTCACACTGAGGGAGTGCTGCCCTGTCCCCAGTGTCACACTGAGGGAGTGCTGCACTGTCTCCCACACCAGTGTCACACTGAGGGAGTGCTGCACTGTCTCCCACACCAGTGTCACACTGAGGGAGTGCTGCACTGTCCCCAGTGTCACACTGAGGGAGTGCTGCACTGTCCCCAGTGTCACACTGAGGGAGTGCTGCCCTGTCTCCAGTGTCACACTGAGGGAGTGCTGCACTGTCACCAGTGTCACAGTGAGGGAGTGCTGCACTGTCCCCAGTGTCACACTGAGGGAGTGCTGCACTGTCCCCAGTGTCACACTGAGGGAGTGCTGCACTGTCTCCAGTGTCACACTGAGTGAGTGCTGCCCCGTCTCCCACACCAGTGTCACACTGAGGGAGTGCTGCCCTGTCCCCAGTGTCACACTGAGGGAGTGCTGCACTGTCCCCAGTGTCACACTGAGGGAGTGCTGCACTGTCCCCAGTGTCACACTGAGGGAGTGCTGCACTGTCTCCAGTGTCACTCTGAGGGAGTGCTGCACTGTCACCAGTGTCACAGTGAGGGAGTGCTGCCCTGTCCCCAGTGTCACACTGAGGGAGTGCTGCCCTGTCTCCAGTGTCACACTGAGGGAGTGCTGCCCTGTCCCCAGTGTCACACTGAGGGAGTGCTGCCCTGTCTCCAGTGTCACACTGAGGGAGTGCTGCACTGTCTCCCACACCAGTGTCACACTGAGGGAGTGCTGCACTGTCTGCAGTGTCACACTGAGGGAGTGCTGCACTGTCCCCAGTGTCACACTGAGGGAGTGCTGCACTGTCTCCCACACCAGTGTCACACTGAGGGAGTGCTGCCCTGTCCCCAGTGTCACACTGAGGGAGTGCTGCACTGTCCCCAGTGTCACACTGAGGGAGTGCTGCCCTGTCCCCAGTGTCACACTGAGGGAGTGCTGCCCTGTCCCCAGTGTCACACTGAGGGAGTGCTGCCCTGTCCCCAGTGTCACACTGAGGGAGTGCTGCCCTGTCCCCAGTGTCACACTGAGGGAGTACTGCACTGTCTCCAGTGTCACACTGAGGGAGTGCTGCCCTGTCCCCAGTGTCACACTGAGGGAGTGCTGCCCTGTCTCCCACACCAGTGTCACACTGAGGGAGTGCTGCCCTGTCCCCAGTGTCACACTGAGGGAGTGCTGCCCTGTCTCCCACACCAGTGTCACACTGAGGGAGTGCTGCACTGTCTGCAGTGTCACACTGAGGGAGTGCTGCACTGTCCCCAGTGTCACACTGAGGGAGTGCTGCCCTGTCCCCAGTGTCACACTGAGGGAGTGCTGCCCTGTCCCCAGTGTCACACTGAGGGAGTGCTGCACTGTCTCCAGTGTCACACTGAGGGAGTGCTGCACTGTCCCCAGTGTCACACTGAGGGAGTGCTGCCCTGTCACCAGTGTCACACTGAGGGAGTGCTGCACTGTCTCCAGTGTCACACTGAGGGAGTGCTGCCCTGTCTCCAGTGTCACACTGAGGGAGTGCTGCACTGTCCCCAGTGTCACACTGAGGGAGTGCTGCACTGTCTGCAGTGTCACACTGAGGGAGTGCTGCACTGTCCCCAGTGTCACACTGAGGGAGTGCTGCCCTGTCACCAGTGTCACACTGAGGGAGGGCTGCCCTGTCCCCAGTGTCACACTGAGCGAGTGCTGCCCTGTCTGCAGTGTCACACTGAGCGAGTGCTGCCCTGTCCCCAGTGTCACACTGAGGGAGTGCTGCTCTGTCCCCAGTGTCACACTGAGGGAGTGCTGCCCTGTCCCCAGTGTCACACTGAGGGAGGGCTGCCCTGTCCCCACTGTCACACTGAGGGAGTGCTGCCCTGTCCCCAGTGTCACACTGAGGGAGTGCTGCACTGTCCCCAGTGTCACACTGAGGGAGTGCTGCCCTGTCCCCAGTGCCACACTGAGCGAGTGCTGCCCTGTCCCCAGTGTCACACTGAGGGAGTGCTGCCCTGTCCCCAGTGTCACACTGAGGGAGTGCTGCCCTGTCCCCAGTGTCACACTGAGCGAGTGCTGCCCTGTCCCCAGTGTCACACTGAGGGAGTGCTGCCCTGTCCCCAGTGTCACACTGAGGGAGTGCTGCCCTGTCTGCAGTGTCACACTGAGGGAGTGCTGCTCTGTCCCCAGTGTCACACTGAGGGAGTGCTGCCCTGTCCCCAGTGTCACATTGAGGGAGTGCAGCACTGTCACCAGTGTCACACTGAGGGAGTGCTGCCCTGTCCCCAGTGTCACATTGAGGGAGTGCAGCACTGTCACCAGTGTCACACTGAGGAAGTGCTGCACTGTCTCCCACACCAGTGTCACTCTGAGGGAGTGCTGCACTGTCTGCAGTGTCACACTGAGGGAGTGCTGCCCTGTCCCCAGTGTCACACTGAGGGAGTGCTGCCCTGTCCCCGGTGTCACACTGAGGAAGTGCTGCACTGTCTCCCACACCAGTGTCACACTGAGGGAGTGCTGCACTGTCTCCCACACCAGTGTCACACTGAGGGAGTGCTGCCCTGTCTCCAGTGTCACACTGAGGGAGTGCTGCACTGTCCCCAGTGTCACACTGAGGGAGTGCTGCACTGTCTCCAGTGTCACACTGAGGGAGTGCTGCACTGTCACCAGTGTCACACTGAGGGAGTGCTGCACTGTGCCAGTGTCACACTGAGGGAGTGCTGCCCTGTCCCCAGTGTCACACTGAGGGAGTGCTGCACTGTCCCCAGTGTCACACTGAGGGAGTGCTGCACTGTCTGCAGTGTCACACTGAGGGAGAGCTGCCCTGTCCCCAGTGTCACACTGAGGGAGTGCTGCACTGTCACCAGTGTCACACTGAGGGAGTGCTGCACTGTCTGCAGTGTCACACTGAGGGAGTGCTGCACTGTCCCCAGCGTCACACTGAGGGAGTGCTGCCCTGTCCCCAGTGTCACACTGAGGGAGTGCTGCCCTGTCCCCAGTGTCACACTGAGTGAGTGCTGCCCTGTCCCCAGTGTCACACTGAGGGAGTGCTGCACTGTCTGCAGTGTCACACTGAGGGAGTGCTGCCCTGTCCCCAGTGTCACACTGAGTGAGTGCTGCACTGTCTCCAGTGTCACACTGAGGGAGTGCTGCTCTGTCTCCAGTGTCACACTGAGGGAGTGCTGCCCTGTCCCCAGTGTCACACTGAGTGAGTGCAACACTGTCTCCCTCACCAGTGTCACACTGAGGGAGTGCTGCACTGTCTCCCACACCAGTGTCACACTGAGGGAGTGCTGCCCTGTCACCAGTGTCACACTGAGGGAGTGCTGCCCTGTCCCCAGTGTCACACTGAAGGAGTGCTGCCCTGTCTCCAGTGTCACACTGAGGGAGTGCTGCACTGTCCCCAGTGTCACACTGAGGGAGTGCTGCACTGTCTCCCACACCAGTGTCACACTGAGGGAGTGCTGCACTGTCTCCAGTGTCACACTGAGGGAGTGCTGCCCTGTCCCCAGTGTCGCACTGAGGGAGTGCTGCACTGTCTCCAGTGTCACACTGAGGGAGTGCTGCACTGTCCCCAGTGTCACACTGAGGGAGTGCTGCACTGTCTCCCACACCAGTGTCACACTGAGGGAGTGCTGCCCTGTCCCCAGTGTCACACTGAGGGAGTGCTGCCCTGTCCCCAGTGTCACACTGAGGGAGTGCTGCACTGTCTCCCACACCAGTGTCACACTGAGGGAGTGCTGCACTGTCTCCCACACCAGTGTCACACTGAGGGAGTGCTGCACTGTCTCCCACACCAGTGTCACACTGAGGGAGTGCTGCACTGTCTCCCACACCAGTGTCACACTGAGGGAGTGCTGCACTGTCTCCCACACCAGTGTCACACTGAGGGAGTGCTGCACTGTCTCCCACACCAGTGTCACACTGAGGGAGTGCTGCACTGTCTCCCACACCAGTGTCACACTGAGGGAGTGCTGCACTGTCTCCCACACCAGTGTCACACTGAGGGAGTGCTGCACTGTCTCCCACACCAGTGTCACACTGAGGGAGTGCTGCCCTGTCCCCAGTGTCACACTGAGGGAGTGCTGCCCTGTCCCCAGTGTCACACTGAGGGAGTGCTGCCCTGTCCCCAGTGTCACACTGAGGGAGTGCTGCACTGTCTCCAGTGTCACACTGAGGGAGTGCTGCCCTGTCCCCAGTGTCACACTGAGGGAGTGCTGCACTGTCCCCAGTGTCACACTGAGGGAGTGCTGCCCTGTCTCCAGTGTCACACTGAGGGAGAGCTGCCCTGTCTCCAGTGTCACACTGAGGGAGTGCTGCCCTGTCCCCAGTGTCACACTGAGGGAGTGCTGCCCTGTCCCCAGTGTCACACTGAGGGAGTGCTGCCCTGTCTCCAGTGTCACACTGAGGGAGAGCTGCCCTGTCTCCAGTGTCACACTGAGGGAGTGCTGCCCTGTCTCCAGTGTCACACTGAGGGAGTGCTGCCCTGTCCCCAGTGTCACACTGAGGGAGTGCTGCCCTGTCCCCAGTGTCACACTGAGGGAGTGCTGCACTGTCTGCAGTGTCACTCTGAGGGAGAGCTGCACTGTCTCCCACACCAGTGTCACACTGAGGGAGAGCTGCACTGTCTCCCACACCAGTGTCACACTGAGGGAGTGCTGCACTGTCTCCCACACCAGTGTCACACTGAGGGAGTGCTGCCCTGTCTCCAGTGTCACACTGAGGGAGTGCTGCCCTGTCCCCAGTGTCACACTGAGGGAGTGCTGCCCTGTCCCCAGTGTCACACTGAGGGAGTGCTGCACTGTCTCCAGTGTCACACTGAGGGAGTGCTGCACTGTCCCCAGTGTCACACTGAGGGAGTGCTGCCCTGTCTCCAGTGTCACACTGAGGGAGTGCTGCCCTGTCCCCAGTGTCACACTGAGGGAGTGCTGCCCTGTCTCCAGTGTCACACTGAGGGAGTGCTGCCCTGTCCCCAGTGTCACACTGAGGGAGTGCTGCACTGTCCCCAGTGTCACACTGAGGGAGTGCTGCACTGTCTCCAGTGTCACACTGAGTGAGTGCTGCCCTGTCCCCAGTGTCACACTGAGGGAGTGCTGCACTGTCCCCAGTGTCACACTGAGGGAGTGCTGCACTGTCTGCAGTGTCACACTGAGGGAGTGCTGCACTGTCCCCAGTGTCACACTGAGGGAGTGCTGCCCCGTCTCCCACACCAGTGTCACACTGAGGGAGTGCTGCACTGTCCCCAGTGTCACACTGAGGGAGTGCTGCACTGTCCCCAGTGTCACACTGAGGGAGTGCTGCACTGTCTGCAGTGTCACACTGAGGGAGTGCTGCCCTGTCCCCAGTGTCACACTGAGGGAGTGCTGCCCTGTCTCCAGTGTCACACTGAGGGAGTGCTGCCCTGTCCCCAGTGTCACATTGAGGGAGTGCTGCCCTGTCCCCAGTGTCACACTGAGGGAGTGCTGCACTGTCCCCAGTGTCACACTGAGGGAGTGCTGCCCTGTCCCCAGTGTCACACTGAGGGAGTGCTGCACTGTCCCCAGTGTCACACTGAGGGAGTGCTGCACTGTCTCCCACACCAGTGTCACACTGAGGGAGTGCTGCACTGTCTCCAGTGTCACACTGAGGGAGTGCTGCCCTGTCCCCAGTGTCACACTGAGGGAGTGCTGCACTGTCTCCCACACCAGTGTCACACTGAGGGAGTGCTGCACTGTCTCCCACACCAGTGTCACACTGAGGGAGTGCTGCCCTGTCCCCAGTGTCACACTGAGGGAGTGCTGCACTGTCTGCAGTGTCACACTGAGGGAGTGCTGCCCTGACTCCAGTGTCACACTGAGGGAGTGCTGCACTGTCCCCAGTGTCACACTGAGGGAGTACTGCCCTGTCCCCAGTGTCACACTGAGGGAGTGCTGCCCTGTCCCCAGTGTCACACTGAGGGAGTGCTGCACAGTCCCCAGTGTCACACTGAGGGAGTGCTGCACTGTCCCCAGTGTCACACTGAGGGAGTGCTGCACTGTCCCCAGTGTCACACTGAGGGAGTGCTGCACTGTCTCCAGTGTCACACTGAGGGAGTGCTGCACTGTCCCCAGTGTCACACTGAGGGAGTGCTGCACTGTCCCCAGTGTCACACTGAGGGAGTGCTGCCCTGTCTCCAGTGTCACACTGAGGGAGTGCTGCCCTGTCCCCAGTGTCACACTGAGGGAGTGCTGCCCTGTCCCCAGTGTCACACTGAGGGAGTGCTGCACTGTCCCCAGTGTCACACTGAGGGAGTACTGCCCTGTCCCCAGTGTCACACTGAGGGAGTGCTGCCCTGTCCCCAGTGTCACACTGAGGGAGTGCTGCCCTGTCCCCAGTGTCACACTGAGGGAGTTCTGCACTGTCACACTGAGGGAGTGCTGCCCTGTCCCCAGTGTCACACTGAGGGAGTGCTGCACTGTCTCCAGTGTCACACTGAGGGAGTGCTGCACTGTCCCCAGTGTCACACTGAGGGAGTGCTGCACTGTCTCCAGTGTCACACTGAGGGAGTGCTGCCCTGTCTCCAGTGTCACACTGAGGGAGTACTGCACTGTCTCCAGTGTCACACTGAGGGAGTGCTGCACTGTCCCCAGTGTCACACTGAGGGAGTACTGCACTGTCTCCAGTGTCACACTGAGGGAGTGCTGCCCTGTCCCCAGTGTCACACTGAGGGAGTACTGCACTGTCTCCAGTGTCACACTGAGGGAGTGCTGCACTGTCCCCAGTGTCACACTGAGGGAGTGCTGCACTGTCCCCAGTGTCACACTGAGGGAGTGCTGCACTGTCCCCAGTGTCACACTGAGGGAGTGCTGCCCTGTCTCCAGTGTCACACTGAGGGAGTGCTGCCCTGTCCCCAGTGTCACACTGAGGGAGTACTGCACTGTCTCCAGTGTCACACTGAGGGAGTGCTGCCCTGTCCCCAGTGTCACACTGAGGGAGTGCTGCCCTGTCCCCAGTGTCACACTGAGGGAGAGCTGCCCTGTCCCCAGTGTCACACTGAGGGAGTGCTGCACTGTCCCCAGTGTCACACTGAGGGAGTGCTGCCCTGTCCCCAGTGTCACACTGAGGGAGTGCTGCACTGTCTCCAGTGTCACACTGAGGGAGTGCTGCCCTGTCCCCAGTGTCACACTGAGGGAGTGCTGCACTGTCTCCCACACCAGTGTCACACTGAGGGAGTGCTCCCCTGTCCCCAGTGTCACACTGAGGGAGTGCTGCCCTGTCCCCAGTGTCACACTGAGGGAGTGCTGCACTGTCTGCAGTGTCACAGTGAGGGAGTGCTGCCCTGTCCCCAGTGTCACACTGAGGGAGTGCTGCACTGTCTGCAGTGTCACAGTGAGGGAGTGCTGCCCTGTCCCCAGTGTCACACTGAGGGAGTGCTGCACTGTCTCCCACACCAGTGTCACACTGAGGGAGTGCTCCCCTGTCCCCAGTGTCACACTGAGGGAGTGCTGCCCTGTCCCCAGTGTCACACTGAGGGAGTGCTGCCCTGTCCCCAGTGTCACACTGAGGGAGTGCTGCACTATCTTCAGTGTCACGCTGAGGGAGTGCTGCCCTGTCCCCAGTGTCACACTGAGGGAGTGCTGCCCTGTCCCCAGTGTCACACTGAGGGAGTGCTGCATTGTCCCCAGTGTCACACTGAGGGAGTGCTGCCCTGTCTCCAGTGTCACACTGAGGGAGTGCTGCCCTGTCCCCAATGTCACACTGAGGGAGTGCTGCACTGTCTCCAGTGTCACACTGAGGGAGTGCTGCACTGTCTCCCACACCAGTGTCACACTGAGGGAGTGCTGCCCTGTCCCCAGTGTCACACTGAGGGAGTGCTGCACTGTCTCCCACACCAGTGTCACACTGAGGGAGTGCTGCCCTGTCCCCAGTGTCACACTGAGGGAGTGCTGCCCTGTCCCCAGTGTCACACTGAGGGAGTGCTGCCCTGTCCCCAGTGTCACACTGAGGGAGTGCTGCACTGTCCCCAGTGTCACACTGAGGGAGTGCTGCACTGTCTCCAGTGTCACACTGAGGGAGTGCTGCACTGTCCCCAGTGTCACACTGAGGGAGTGCTGCCCTGTCCCCAGTGTCACACTGAGGGAGTGCTGCCCTGTCCCCAGTGTCACACTGAGGGAGTGCTGCCCTGTCTCCAGTGTCACACTGAGGGAGTGCTGCACTGTCTCCAGTGTCACACTGAGGGAGTGCTGCACTGTCCCCAGTGTCACACTGAGGGAGTGCTGCCCTGTCCCCAGTGTCACACTGAGGGAGTGCTGCCCTGTCCCCAGTGTCACACTGAGGGAGTGCTGCCCTGTCTCCAGTGTCACACTGAGGGAGTGCTGCACTGTCTCCCACACCAGTGTCACACTGAGGGAGTGCTGCCCTGTCCCCAGTGTCACACTGAGGGAGTGCTGCCCTGTCCCCAGTGTCACACTGAGGGAGTGCTGCACTGTCTCCCACACCAGTGTCACACTGAGGGAGTGCTGCCCTGTCCCCAGTGTCACACTGAGGGAGTGCTGCCCTGTACCCAGTGTCACACTGAGGGAGTGCTGCACTGTCCCCAGTGTCATACTGAGGGAGTGCTGCCCTGTACCCAGTGTCACACTGAGGGAGTGCTGCCCTGTCACCAGTGTCACACTGAGGGAGTGCTGCCCTGTCCCCAGTGTCACACTGAGGGAGTGCTGCCCTGTCACCAGTGTCACACTGAGGGAGTGCTGCCCTGTCTCCAGTGTCACACTGAGGGAGTGCTGCCCTGTCCCCAGTGTCACACTGAGGGAGTGCTGCCCTGTCCCCAGTGTCACACTGAGGGAGTGCTGCACTGTCTGCAGTGTCACACTGAGGGAGTGCTGCACTGTCCCCAGTGTCATACTGAGGGAGTGCTGCCCTGTCCCCAGTGTCACACTGAGGGAGCGCTGCACTGTCTCCAGTGTCACACTGAGGAAGTGCTGCACTGTCTCCCACACCAGTGTCTCACTGAGGGAGTGCTGCACTGTCTCCAGTGTCACACTGAGGGAGTGCTGCCCTGTCCCCAGTGTCACACTGAGGGAGTGCTGCATTGTCTGCAGTGTCACACTGAGGGAGTGCTGCACTGTCTCCAGTGTCATACTGAGGGAGTGCTGCCCTGTCCCCAGTGTCACACTGAGGGAGCGCTGCACTGTCTCCAGTGTCACACTGAGGAAGTGCTGCACTGTCTCCCACACCAGTGTCTCACTGAGGGAGTGCTGCACTGTCTCCAGTGTCACACTGAGGGAGTGCTGCCCTGTCCCCAGTGTCACACTGAGGGAGTGCTGCATTGTCTGCAGTGTCACACTGAGGGAGTGCTGCACTGTCCCCAGTGTCACACTGAGGGAGTGCTGCACTGTCACCAGTGTCACACTGAGGGAGTGCTGCCCTGTCCCCAGTGTCACACTGAGGGAGTGCTGCACTGTCTCCCACACCAGTGTCACACTGAGGGAGTGCTGCACTGTCTCCAGTGTCACACTGAGGGAGTGCTGCCCTGTCCCCAGTGTCACACTGAGGGAGTGCTGCATTGTCTGCAGTGTCACACTGAGGGAGTGCTGCACTGTCTCCAGTGTCACACTGAGGGAGTGCTGCCCTGTCCCCAGTGTCACACTGAGGGAGTGCTGCACTGTCTCCCACACCAGTGTCACACTGAGGGAGTGCTGCAGTGTCTCCAGTGTCACACTGAGGGAGTGCTGCACTGTCCCCAGTGTCACACTGAGGGAGTGCTGCACTGTCTGCAGTGTCACACTGAGGGAGTGCTGCACTGTCTCCCACACCAGTGTCACACTGAGGGAGTGCTGCAGTGTCTCCAGTGTCACACTGAGGGAGTGCTGCACTGTCCCCAGTGTCACACTGAGGGAGTGCTGCACTGTCTGCAGTGTCACACTGAGGGAGTGCTGCACTGTCTCCAGTGTCACACTGAGGGAGTGCTGCCCTGTCCCCAGTGTCACACTGAGGGAGTGCTGCCCTGTCCCCAGTGTCACACTGAGGGAGTGCTGCCCTGTCCCCAGTGTCACACTGAGGGAGTGCTGCACTGTCTGCAGTGTCACACTGAGGGAGTGCTGCACTGTCCCCAGTGTCACACTGAGGGAGTGCTGCCCTTTCCCCAGTGTCACTCTGAGGGAGTGCTGCACTGTCTCCCACACCAGTGTCACACTGAGGGAGTGCTGCCCTGTCCCCAGTGTCACACTGAGGGAGTGCTGCACTGTCTCCAGTGTCACACTGAGGGAGTGCTGCCCTGTCCCCAGTGTCACACTGAGGGAGTGCTGCCCTGTCTCCAGTGTCACACTGAGGGAGTGCTGCCCTGTCCCCAGTGTCACACTGAGGGAGTGCTGCACTGTCTGCAGTGTCACACTGAGGGAGTGCTGCACTGTCTCCCACACCAGTGTCACACTGAGGGAGAGCTGCACTGTCCCCAGTGTCACACTGAGGGAGTGCTGCCCTGTCACCAGTGTCACACTGAGGGAGTGCTGCACTGTCACCAGTGTCACACTGAGGGAGTGCTGCCCTGTCCCCAGTGTCACACTGAGGGAGTGCTGCCCTGTCCCCAGTGTCACACTGAGGGAGTGCTGCCCTGTCCCCAGTGTCACACTGAGGGAGTGCTGCCCTGTCCCCAGTGTCACACTGAGGGAGTGCTGCCCTGTCCCCAGTGTCACACTGAGGGAGTGCTGCCCTGTCCCCAGTGTCACACTGAGGGAGTGCTGCACTGTCTCCCACACCAGTGTCACACTGAGGGAGTGCTGCATTGTCTGCAGTGTCACACTGAGGGAGTGCTGCACTGTCACCAGTGTCACACTGAGGGAGTGCTGCCCTGTCACCAGTGTCACACTGAGGGAGTGCTGCCCTGTCACCAGTGTCACACTGAGGGAGTGCTGCACTGTCACCAGTGTCACACTGAGGGAGTGCTGCCCTGTCCCCAGTGTCACACTGAGGGAGTGCTGCCCTGTCCCCAGTGTCACACTGAGGGAGTGCTGCCCTGTCACCAGTGTCACACTGAGGGAGTGCTACCCTGTCCCCAGTGTCACACTGAGGGAGTGCTGCCCTGTCTCCAGTGTCACACTGAGGGAGTGCTGCACTGTCACCAGTGTCACACTGAGGGAGTGCTGCACTGTCCCCAGTGTCACACTGAGCGAGTGCTGCACTGTGCCAGTGTCACACTGAGGGAGTGCTGCCCTGTCCCCAGTGTCACACTGAGGGAGTGCTGCACTGTCACCAGTGTCACACTGAGGGAGTGCTGCCCTGTCCCCAGTGTCACACTGAGGGAGTGCTGCCCTGTCCCCAGTGTCACACTGAGGGAGTGCTGCACTGTCTCCCACACCAGTGTCACTCTGAGGGAGTGCTGCACTGTCCCCAGTGTCACACTGAGGGAGTGCTGCCCTGTCCCCAGTGTCACACTGAGGGAGTGCTGCACTGTCTCCAGGGTCACACTGAGGGAGTGCTGCCCTGTCCCCAGTGTCACACTGAGGGAGTGCTGCCCTGTCCCCAGTGTCACACTGAGGGAGTGCTGCCCTTTCCCCAGTGTCACACTGAGGGAGTGCTGCACTGTCACCAGTGTCACACTGAGGGAGTGCTGCCCTGTCCCCAGTGTCACACTGAGGGAGTGCTGCCCTGTCCCCAGTGTCACACTGAGGGAGTGCTGCCCTGTCCCCAGTGTCACACTGAGGGAGTGCTGCCCTTTCCCCAGTGTCACACTGAGGGAGTGCTGCACTGTCACCAGTGTCACACTGAGGGAGTGCTGCCCTGTCCCCAGTGTCACACTGAGGGAGTGCTGCCCTGTCCCCAGTGTCACACTGAGGGAGTGCTACCCTGTCCCCAGTGTCACACTGAGGGAGTGCTGCACTGTCTCCAGTGTCACACTGAGGGAGTGCTGCACTGTCACCAGTGTCACACTGAGGGAGTGCTGCCCTGTCCCCAGTGTCACACTGAGGGAGTGCTGCACTGTCCCCAGTGTCACACTGAGGGAGTGCTGCACTGTCACCAGTGTCACACTGAGGGAGTGCTGCCCTGTCCCCAGTGTCACACTGAGGAAGTGCTGCACTGTCCCCAGTGTCACACTGAGGGAGTGCTGCCCTGTCCCCAGTGTCACACTGAGGGAGTGCTGCCCTGTCCCCAGTGTCACACTGAGGGAGAGCTGCCCTGTCCCCAGTGTCACACTGAGGGAGTGCTGCCCTGTCCCCAGTGTCACACTGAGGGAGTGCTGCCCTGTCCCCAGTGTCACACTGAGGGAGTGCTGCACTGTCTCCCACACCAGTGTCACACTGAGGGAGTGCTGCCCTGTCTCCAGTGTCACACTGAGGGAGTGCTGCCCTGTCTCCAGTGTCACACTGAGGGAGTGCTGCACTGTCTCCCACACCAGTGTCACACTGAGGGAGTGCTGCCCTGTCCCCAGTGTCACACTGAGGGAGTGCTGCCCTGTCCCTAGTGTCACACTGAGGGAGTGCTGCCCTGTCCCCAGTGTCACACTGAGGGAGTGCTGCCCTGTCCCCAGTGTCACACTGAGGGAGTGCTGCTCTGTCTGCAGTGTCACACTGAGGGAGTGCTGCCCTGTCCCCAGTGTCACACTGAGTGAGTGCTGCACTGTCTCCAGTGTCACACTGAGGGAGTGCTGCCCCGTCTCCCACACCAGTGTCACACTGAGGGAGTGCTGCCCTGTCCCCAGTGTCACAGTGAGGGAGTGCTGCCCTGTCCCCAGTGTCACACTGAGGGAGTGCTGCACTGTCTCCAGTGTCACACTGAGGGAGTGCTGCACTGTCACCAGTGTCACACTGAGGGAGTGCTGCCCTGTCCCCAGTGTCACACTGAGGGAGTGCTGCACTGTCCCCAGTGTCACACTGAGGGAGTGCTGCACTGTCTCCAGTGTCACACTGAGGGAGTGCTGCACTGTCTCCAGTGTCACACTGAGGGAGTGCTGCACTGTCACCAGTGTCACAGTGAGGGAGTGCTGCACTGTCCCCAGTGTCACACTGAGGGAGTGCTGCCCTGTCCCCAGTGTCACACTGAGGGAGTGCTGCCCTGTCCCCAGTGTCACACTGAGGGAGTGCTGCACTGTCTGCAGTGTCACACTGAGGGAGTGCTGCCCTGTCCCCAGTGTCACACTGAGGGAGTGCTGCCCTGTCTCCAGTGTCACACTGAGGGAGTGCTGCCCTGTCTCCAGTGTCACACTGAGGGAGTGCTGCACTGTCTCCCACACCAGTGTCACACTGAGGGAGTGCTGCCCTGTCCCCAGTGTCACACTGAGGGAGTGCTGCCCTGTCCCTAGTGTCACACTGAGGGAGTGCTGCCCTGTCCCCAGTGTCACACTGAGGGAGTGCTGCCCTGTCCCCAGTGTCACACTGAGGGAGTGCTGCACTGTCACCAGTGTCACACTGAGGGAGTGCTGCCCTGTCCCTAGTGTCACACTGAGGGAGTGCTGCCCTGTCCCCAGTGTCACACTGAGGGAGTGCTGCACTGTCTCCAGTGTCACACTGAGGGAGTGCTGCCCTGTCCCCAGTGTCACACTGAGGGAGTGCTGCCCTGTCCCCAGTGTCACACTGAGGGAGAGCTGCCCTTTCCCCAGTGTCACACTGAGGGAGTGCTGCCCTGTCTCCAGTGTCACACTGAGGGAGTGCTGCCCTGTCCCCAGTGTCACACTGAGGGAGTGCTGCCCTGTCCCCAGTGTCACACTGAGGGAGTGCTGCCCTGTCCCCAGTGTCACACTGAGGGAGTGCTGCCCTGTCCCCAGTGTCACACTGAGGGAGTGCTGCCCTGTCCCCAGTGTCACACTGAGGGAGTGCTGCCCTGTCCCCAGTGTCACACTGAGGGAGTGCTGCCCTGTCTCCAGTGTCACACTGAGGGAGTGCTGCACTGTCCCCAGTGTCATACTGAGGGAGTGCTGCACTGTCTGCAGTGTCACACTGAGGGAGTGCTGCACTGTCCCCAGTGTCACACTGAGGGAGTGCTGCACTGTCTCCCACACCAGTGTCACACTGAGGGAGTGCTGCACTGTCTCCAGTGTCACACTGAGGGAGTGCTGCCCTGTCACCAGTGTCACACTGAGGGAGTGCTGCCCTGTCACCAGTGTCACACTGAGGGAGTGCTGCACTGTCTCCCACACCAGTGTCACACTGAGGGAGTGCTGCACTGTCTCCCACACCAGTGTCACACTGAGGGAGTGCTGCCCTGTCCCCAGTGTCACACTGAGGGAGTGCTGCACTGTCCCCAGTGTCACACTGAGGGAGTGCTGCCCTGTCCCCAGTGTCACACTGAGGGAGTGCTGCCCTGTCCCCAGTGTCACACTGAGGGTGTGCTGCACTGTCCCCAGTGTCACACTGAGGGAGTGCTGCACTGTCCCCAGTGTCATACGAGGGAGTGCTGCCCTGTCCCCAGTGTCACACTGAGGGAGTGCTGCCCTGTCCCCAGTGTCACACTGAGGGAGTGCTGCCCTTTCCCCAGTGTCACACTGAGGGAGTGCTGCCCTGTCCCCAGTGTCACACTGAGGGAGTGCTGCACTGTCCCCAGTGTCACACTGAGGGAGTGCTGCCCTGTCCCCAGTGTCACACTGAGGGAGTGCTGCCCTGTCCCCAGTGTCACACTGAGGGAGTGCTGCACTGTCCCCAGTGTCACACTGAGGGAGTGCTGCACTGTCCCCAGTGTCATACGAGGGAGTGCTGCCCTGTCCCCAGTGTCACACTGAGGGAGTGCTGCCCTGTCCCCAGTGTCACACTGAGGGAGTGCTGCCCTGTCCCCAGTGTCACACTGAGGGAGTGCTGCACTGTCTGCAGTGTCACACTGAGGGAGTGCTGCACTGTCTCCAGTGTCACACTGAGGGAGTGCTGCACTGTCTCCAGTGTCACACTGAGGGAGTGCTGCCCTGTCCCCAGTGTCACACTGAGGGAGTGCTGCCCTGTCCCCAGTGTCACACTGAGGGAGTGCTACCCTGTCCCCAGTGTCACACTGAGGGAGTGCTGCACTGTCCCCAGTGTCACACTGAGGGAGTGCTGCCCTGTCCCCAGTGTCACACTGAGGGAGTGCTGCCCTGTCCCCAGTGTCATACGAGGGAGTGCTGCCCTGTCCCCAGTGTCACACTGAGGGAGTGCTGCCCTGTCCCCAGTGTCACACTGAGGGAGTGCTGCACTGTCCCCAGTGTCACACTGAGGGAGTGCTGCCCTGTCCCCAGTGTCACACTGAGGGAGTGCTGCACTGTCTCCAGTGTCACACTGAGGGAGTGCTGCACTGTCTGCAGTGTCACACTGAGGGAGTGCTGCCCTGTCCCCAGTGTCACACTGAGGGAGTGCTGCCCTGTCCCCAGTGACACACTGAGGGAGTGCTGCACTGTCTCCAGTGTCACACTGAGGGAGTGCTGCCCTGTCCCCAGTGTCACACTGAGGGAGTGCTGCCCTGTCCCCAGTGTCACACTGAGGGAGTGCTGCCCTTTCCCCAGTGTCACACTGAGGGAGTGCTGCCCTGTCCCCAGTGTCACACTGAGGGAGTGCTGCCCTGTCCCCAGTGTCACACTGAGGGAGTGCTGCACTGTCTGCAGTGTCACACTGAGGGAGTGCTGCACTGTCTCCAGTGTCACACTGAGGGAGTGCTGCACTGTCTCCAGTGTCACACTGAGGGAGTGCTGCCCTGTCCCCAGTGTCACACTGAGGGAGTGCTGCACTGTCCCCAGTGTCACACTGAGGGAGTGCTGCCCTGTCCCCAGTGTCACACTGAGGGAGTGCTGCCCTGTCCCCAGTGTCATACGAGGGAGTGCTGCCCTGTCCCCAGTGTCACACTGAGGGAGTGCTGCCCTGTCCCCAGTGTCACACTGAGGGAGTGCTGCACTGTCTCCAGTGTCACACTGAGGGAGTGCTGCACTGTCTGCAGTGTCACACTGAGGGAGTGCTGCCCTGTCCCCAGTGTCACACTGAGGGAGTGCTGCACTGTCTCCAGTGTCACACTGAGGGAGTGCTGCCCTGTCCCCAGTGTCACACTGAGGGAGTGCTGCACAGTCTGCAGTGTCACACTGATGGAGGGCTGCCCTGTCCCCAGTGTCACACTGAGGGAGTGCTGCCCTGTCCCCAGTGTCACACTGAGGGAGTGCTGCCCTGTCTCCAGTGTCACACTGAGGGAGTGCTGCACTGTCCCCAGTGTCACACTGAGGGAGTGCTGCCCTGTCCCCAGTGTGACACTGAGGGAGTGCTGCCCTGTCCCCAGTGTCACACTGAGGGAGTGCTGCCCTGTCCCCAGTGTCACACTGAGGGAGTGCTGCCCTGTCCCCAGTGTCACACTGAGGGAGTGCTGCACTGTCTCCCACACCAGTGTCACTCTGAGGGAGTGCTGCCCTGTCCCCAGTGTCACACTGAGGGAGTACTGCACTGTCCCCAGTGTCACACTGAGGGAGTGCTGCACTGTCTGCAGTGTCACACTGAGGGAGTGCTGCCCTGTCCCCACACCAGTGTCACACTGAGGGAGTGCTGCCCTGTCCCCAGTGTCACACTGAGGGAGTGCTGCACTGTCTCCCACACCAGTGTCACTCTGAGGGAGTGCTGCCCTGTCCCCAGTGTCACACTGAGGGAGTGCTGCCCTGTCTGCAGTGTCACACTGAGGGAGTGCTGCCCTGTCTGCAGTGTCACACTGAGGGAGTGCTGCACTGTCACCAGTGTCACACTGAGGGAGTGCTGCACTGTCCCCAGTGTCACACTGAGGGAGTGCTGCACTGTCTCCCACACCAGTGTCACTCTGAGGGAGTGCTGCCCTGTCCCCAGTGTCACACTGAGGGAGTGCTGCCCTGTCCCCAGTGTCACACTGAGGGAGTGCTGCCCTGTCACCAGTGTCACACTGAGGGAGTGCTGCCCTGTCCCCAATGTCACACTGAGGGAGTGCTGCACTGTCTCCCACACCAGTGTCACACTGAGGAAGTGCTGCACTGTCTCCCACACCAGTGTCACACTGAGGGAGCGCTGCCCTGTCCCCAGTGTCACATTGAGGGAGTGCTGCCCTGTCACCAGTGTCACACTGAGGGAGTGCTGCCCTGTCCCCAGTGTCACACTGAGGGAGTGCTGCACTGTCTCCAGTGTCACACTGAGGGAGTGCTGCCCTGTCTCCCACACCAGTGTCACACTGAGGGAGTGCTGCCCTGTCCCCAGTGTCACATTGAGGGAGTGCTGCCCTGTCTCCCACACCAGTGTCACACTGAGGGAGTGCTGCCCTGTCACCAGTGTCACATTGAGGGAGTGCTGCACTGTCTGCACTGTCACACTGAGGGAGTGCTGCCCTGTCCCCAGTGTCACACTGAGGGAGTGCTGCCCTGTCCCCAGTGTCACACTGAGGGAGTGCTGCCCTGTCCCCAGTGTCACACTGAGGGAGTGCTGCACTGTCCCCAGTGTCACACTGAGGGAGTGCTGCACTGTCCCCAGTGTCACACTGAGGGAGTGCTGCACTGTCTCCAGTGTCACACTGAGGGAGTGCTGCCCTGTCACCAGTGTCACACTGAGGGAGTGCTGCACTGTCCCCAGTGTCACACTGAGGGAGTGCTGCACTGTCCCCAGTGTCACACTGAGGGAGTGCTGCACTGTCTCCAGTGTCACACTGAGGGAGTGCTGCACTGTCCCCAGTGTCACACTGAGGGAGTGCTGCTCTGTCCCCAGTGTCACACTGAGGGAGTGCTGCCCTGTCCCCAGTGTCACACTGAGGGAGTGCTGCACTGTCTCCAGTGTCACACTGAGGGAGTGCTGCACTGTCCCCAGTGTCACACTGAGGGAGTGCTGCTCTGTCCCCAGTGTCACACTGAGGGAGTGCTGCCCTGTCCCCATTGTCACACTGAGGGAGTGCTGCACTGTCTCCAGTGTCACACTGAGGGAGTGCTGCTCTGTCCCCAGTGTCACACTGAGGGAGTGCTGCCCTGTCCCCAGTGTCACACTGAGGGAGTGCTGCCCTGTCCCCAGTGTCACACTGAGGGAGTGCAACACTGTCTCCCTCACCAGTGTCACACTGAGGGAGTGCTCCCCTGTCCCCAGTGTCACACTGAGGGAGTGCTGCACTGTCTCCAGTGTCACACTGAGGGAGAGCTGCCCTGTACCCAGTGTCACACTGAGGGAGTGCTGCACTGTCTCCAGTGTCACACTGAGGGAGTGCTGCCCTGTCCCCAGTGTCACACTGAGGGAGTGCTGCCCTGTCCCCAGTGTCAAACTGAGGGAGTGCTGCCCTGTCCCCAGTGTCACACTGAGGGAGTGCTGCCCTGTCTCCAGTGTCACACTGAGGGAGTGCTGCCCTGTCTCCAGTGTCACACTGAGGGAGTGCTGCACTGTCTCCCACACCAGTGTCACACTGAGGGAGTGCTGCACTGTCTCCAGTGTCACACTGAGGGAGTGCTGCCCTGTCACCAGTGTCACACTGAGGGAGTGCTGCCCTGTCCCCAGTGTCACACTGAAGGAGTGCTGCCCTGTCCCCAGTGTCACACTGAGGGAGTGCTGCACTGTCTCCCACACCAGTGTCACACTGAGGGAGTGCTGCCCTGTCTCCAGTGTCACACTGAGGGAGTGCTGCCCTGTCCCCAGTGTCACACTGAGGGAGTGCTGCACTGTCTCCCACACCAGTGTCACACTGAGGGAGGACTGCACTGTCTCCAGTGTCACACTGAGGGAGTGCTGCCCTGTCCCCAGTGTCACACTGAGGGAGTGCTGCACTGTCTCCCACACCAGTGTCACACTGAGGGAGTGCTGCACTGTCTCCAGTGTCACACTGAGGGAGTGCTGCCCTGTCCCCAGTGTCGCACTGAGGGAGTGCTGCACTGTCTCCAGTGTCACACTGAGGGAGTGCTGCCCTTTCCCCAGTGTCACACTGAGGGAGTGCTGCACTGTCTCCCACACCAGTGTCACACTGAGGGAGTGCTGCACTGTCTCCCACACCAGTGTCACACTGAGGGAGTGCTGCACTGTCTCCCACACCAGTGTCACACTGAGGGAGTGCTGCACTGTGCCAGTGTCACACTGAGGGAGTGCTGCACTGTGCCAGTGTCACACTGAGGGAGTGCTGCCCTGTCCCCAGTGTCGCACTGAGGGAGTGCTGCCCTGTCCCCAGTGTCACACTGAGGGAGTGCTGCACTGTCTGCAGTGTCACACTGAGGGAGTGCTGCACTGTCTCCCACACCAGTGTCACACTGAGGGAGTGCTGCACTGTCTCCCACACCAGTGTCACACTGAGGGAGTGCTGCACTGTGCCAGTGTCACACTGAGGGAGTGCTGCACTGTCCCCAGTGTCACACTGAGGGAGTGCTGCACTGTCTCCAGTGTCACACTGAGGGAGTGCTGCCCTGTCCCCAGTGTCACACTGAGGGAGTGCTGCCCTGTCTGCAGTGTCACACTGAGGGAGTGCTGCACTGTCTCCCACACCAGTGTCACACTGAGGGAGTGCTGCCCTGTCTCCCACACCAGTGTCACACTGAGGGAGTGCTGCACTGTCTCCAGTGTCACACTGAGGGAGTGCTGCCCTGTCCCCAATGTCACACTGAGGGAGGGCTGGCCTGTCCCCAGTGTCACACTGAGGGAGTGCTGCACTGTCTCCAGTGTCACACTGAGGGAGGGCTGCCCTGTCCCCAGTGTCACACTGAGGGAGTGCTGCACTGTCTCCCACACCAGTGTCACACTGAGGGAGTGCTGCCCTGTCTCCAGTGTCACACTGAGGGAGTGCTGCCCTGTCCCCAGTGTCACACTGAGGGAGTGCTGCACTGTGCCAGTGTCACACTGAGGGAGTTCTGCACTGTCACACTGAGGGAGTGCTGCACTGTCTCCAGTGTCACACTGAGGGAGTGCTGCACTGTCTCCAGTGTCACACTGAGGGAGTGCTGCCGTGTCCCCAGTGTCACACTGAGGGAGTGCTGCACTGTCCCCAGTGTCACACTGAGGGAGTGCTGCACTGTCTCCAGTGTCACACTGAGGGAGTGCTGCCCTGTCCCCAGTGTCACACTGAGGGAGTGCTGCACTGTCTCCCACACCAGTGTCACACTGAGGGAGTGCTGCCCTGTCCCCAGTGTCACACTGAGGGAGTGCTGCACTGTCCCCAGTGTCACACTGAGGGAGAGCTGCCCTGTCCCCAATGTCACACTGAGGGAGTGCTGCACTGTCTGCAGTGTCACACTGAGGGAGTGCTGCACTGTCTCCCACACCAGTGTCACACTGAGGGAGTGCTGCACTGTCCCCAGTGTCACACTGAGGGAGAGCTGCCCTGTCTCCAGTGTCACACTGAGGGAGTGCTGCCCTGTCCCCAGTGTCACACTGAGGGAGTGCTGCCCTGTCCCCAGTGTCACACTGAGGGAGTGCTGCACTGACTCCAGTGTCACTCTGAGGGAGTGCTGCCCTGTCTCCAGTGTCACACTGAGGGAGTGCTGCCCTGTCCCCAGTGTCACACTGAGGGAGTACTGCACTGTCTCCAGTGTCACACTGAGGGAGTGCTGCACTGTCTCCAGTGTCACACTGAGGGAGTGCTGCACTGTCTCCAGTGTCACACTGAGGGAGTGCTGCACTGTCTGCAGTGTCACACTGAGGGAGTGCTGCCCTGTCCCCAGTGTCACACTGAGGGAGTTCTGCACTGTCACACTGAGGGAGTGCTGCCCTGTCCCCAGTGTCACACTGAGGGAGTGCTGCACTGTCTCCCACACCAGTGTCACACTGAGGGAGTGCTGCACTGTCCCCAGTGTCACACTGAGGGAGTGCTGCACTGTCTCCAGTGTCACACTGAGGGAGTGCTGCCCTGTCTCCAGTGTCACACTGAGGGAGTGCTGCCCTGTCCCCAGTGTGACACTGAGGGAGTACTGCACTGTCTCCAGTGTCACACTGAGGGAGTGCTGCACTGTCCCCAGTGTCACACTGAGGGAGTGCTGCACTGTCTCCAGTGTCACACTGAGGGAGTGCTGCCCTGTCTCCAGTGTCACACTGAGGGAGTGCTGCACTGTCTCCCACACCAGTGTCACACTGAGGGAGTACTGCACTGTCTCCCACACCAGTGTCACACTGAGGGAGTGCTGCACTGTCTCCCACACCAGTGTCACACTGAGGGAGTGCTGCACTGTCCCCAGTGTCACACTGAGGGAGTGCTGCACTGTCCCCAGTGTCACACTGAGGGAGTGCTGCACTGTCCCCAGTGTCACACTGAGGGAGTGCTGCCCTGTCCCCAGTGTCACACTGAGGGAGTGCTGCACTGTCTCCAGTGTCACACTGAGGGAGTGCTGCCCTGTCACCAGTGTCACACTGAGGGAGTGCTGCCCTGTCCCCAGTGTCACACTGAGGGAGTGCTGCACTGTCCCCAGTGTCACACTGAGGGAGTGCTGCCCTGTCCCCAGTGTCACACTGAGGGAGTGCTGCACTGTCTCCAGTGTCACACTGAGGGAGTGCTGCCCTGTCTCCAGTGTCACACTGAGGGAGTGCTGCACTGTCTGCAGTGTCACACTGAGGGAGTGCTGCCCTGTCCCCAGTGTCACACTGAGGGAGTGCTGCCCTGTCCCCAGTGTCACACTGAGGGAGTGCTGCACTGTCTGCAGTGTCACACTGAGGGAGTGCTGCCCTGTCCCCAGTGTCACACTGAGGGAGTGCTGCCCTGTCTCCAGTGTCACACTGAGGGAGTGCTGCCCTGTCTCCAGTGTCACACTGAGGGAGTGCTGCCCTGTCCCCAGTGTCACACTGAGGGAGTGCTGCCCTGTCCCCAGTGTCACACTGAGGGAGTGCTGCCCTGTCTCCAGTGTCACACTGAGGGAGTGCTGCACTGTCTGCAGTGTCACACTGAGGGAGTGCTGCACTGTCTGCAGTGTCACACTGAGGGAGTGCTGCCCTGTCCCCAGTGTCACACTGAGGGAGTGCTGCCCTGTCTCCAGTGTCACACTGAGGGAGTGCTGCCCTGTCCCCAGTGTCACACTGAGGGAGTGCTGCCCTGTCCCCAGTGTCACACTGAGGGAGTGCTGCCCTGTCTCCAGTGTCACACTGAGGGAGTGCTGCACTGTCCCCAGTGTCACACTGAGGGAGTGCTGCACTGTCTCCAGTGTCACACTGAGGGAGTGCTGCACTGTCTCCCACACCACTGTCACACTGAGGGAGTGCTGCCCTGTCCCCAGTGTCACACTGAGGGAGTGCTGCACTGTCTGCAGTGTCACACTGAGGGAGTGCTGCCCTGTCCCCAGTGTCACACTGAGGGAGTGCTGCTCTGTCTCCAGTGTCACACTGAGGGAGTGCTGCCCTGTCCCCAGTGTCACACTGAGGGAGTGCTGCACTGTCCCCAGTGTCACACTGAGGGAGTGCTGCCCTGTCCCCAGTGTCACACTGAGGGAGTGCTGCTCTGTCTCCAGTGTCACACTGAGGGAGTGCTGCCCTGTCCCCAGTGTCACACTGAGGGAGTGCTGCACTGTCTCCCACACCAGTGTCACACTGAGGGAGTGCTGCACTGTCTCCCACACCAGTGTCACACTGAGGGACTGCTGCCCTGTCTCCAGTGTCACACTGAGGGAGTGCTGCACTGTCTCCAGTGTCACACTGAGGGAGTGCTGCACTGTCTGCAGTGTCACACTGAGGGAGTGCTGCACTGTCTGCAGTGTCACACTGAGGGAGTGCTGCCCTGTCCCCAGTGTCACACTGAGGGAGTGCTGCCCTGTCCCCAGTGTCACACTGAGGGAGTGCTGCACTGTCTGCAGTGTCACACTGAGGGAGTGCTGCACTGTCTGCAGTGTCACACTGAGGGAGTGCTGCCCTGTCTCCAGTGTCACACTGAGGGAGTGCTGCCCTGTCCCCAGTGTCACACTGAGGGAGTGCTGCACTGTCTGCAGTGTCACACTGAGGGAGTGCTGCCCTGTCCCCAGTGTCACACTGAGGGAGTGCTGCACTGTCTGCAGTGTCACACTGAGGGAGTGCTGCCCTGTCCCCAGTGTCACACTGAGGGAGTGCTGCACTGTCCCCAGTGTCACACTGAGGGAGTGCTGCCCTGTCCCCAGTGTCACACTGAGGGAGTGCTGCCCTGTCCCCAGTGTCACACTGAGGGAGTGCTGCCCTGTCCCCAGTGTCACACTGAGGGAGTGCTGCACTGTCCCCAGTGTCACACTGAGGGAGTGCTGCCCTGTCCCCAGTGTCACACTGAGGGAGTGCTGGCCTGTCCCCAGTGTCACACTGAGGGAGTGCTGCACTGTCCCCAGTGTCACACTGAGGGAGTGCTGCCCTGTCCCCAGTGTCACACTGAGGGAGTGCTGCCCTGTCCCCAGTGTCACACTGAGGGAGTGCTGCACTGTCCCCAGTGTCACACTGAGGGAGTGCTGCCCTGTCCCCAGTGTCACACTGAGGGAGTGCTGCCCTGTCCCCAGTGTCACACTGAGGGAGTGCTGCCCTGTCCCCAGTGTCACACTGAGGGAGTGCTGCCCTGTCTCCAGTGTCACACTGAGGGAGTGCTGCACTGTCCCCAGTGTCACACTGAGGGAGTGCTGCACTGTCCCCAGTGTCACACTGAGGGAGTGCTGCACTGTCTCCAGTGTCACACTGAGGGAGTGCTGCTCTGTCTCCAGTGTCACACTGAGGGAGTGCTGCCCTGTCCCCAGTGTCACACTGAGGGAGTGCTGCACTGTCCCCAGTGTCACACTGAGGGAGTGCTGCACTGTCCCCAGTGTCACACTGAGGGAGTGCTGCACTGTCTGCAGTGTCACTCTGAGGGAGTGCTGCCCTGTCTCCAGTGTCACACTGAGGGAGTGCTGCACTGTCTGCAGTGTCACACTGAGGGAGTGCTGCCCTGTCCCCAGTGTCACACTGAGGGAGTGCTGCACTGTCTGCAGTGTCACACTGAGGGAGTGCTGCCCTGTCCCCAGTGTCACACTGAGGGAGTGCTGCTCTGTCTCCAGTGTCACACTGAGGGAGTGCTGCACTGTCCCCAGTGTCACACTGAGGGAGTGCTGCACTGTCTCCCACACCAGTGTCACACTGAGGGAGTGCTGCCCTGTCCCCAGTGTCACACTGAGGGAGTGCTGCACTGTCCCCAGTGTCACACTGAGGGAGTGCTGCACTGTCTGCAGTGTCACTCTGAGGGAGTGCTGCCCTGTCTCCAGTGTCACACTGAGGGAGTGCTGCACTGTCTGCAGTGTCACACTGAGGGAGTGCTGCACTGTCTGCAGTGTCACACTGAGGGAGTGCTGCCCTGTCCCCAGTGTCACACTGAGGGAGTGCTGCTCTGTCTCCAGTGTCACACTGAGGGAGTGCTGCACTGTCTCCCACACCAGTGTCACACTGAGGGAGTGCTGCCCTGTCCCCAGTGTCACACTGAGGGAGTGCTGCCCTGTCCCCAGTGTCACACTGAGGGAGTGCTGCCCTGTCTCCAGTGTCACACTGAGGGAGTGCTGCCCTGTCCCCAGTGTCACACTGAGTGAGTGCTGCCCTGTCCCCAGTGTCACACTGAGGGAGTGCTGCACTGTCTCCAGTGTCACACTGAGGGAGTGCTGCACTGTCTCCCACACCAGTGTCACACTGAGGGAGTGCTGCCCTGTCCCCAGTGTCACACTGAGGGAGTGCTGCCCTGTCTGCAGTGTCACACTGAGGGTGTGCTGCCCTGTCTGCAGTGTCACACTGAGGGAGTGCTGCCCTGTCCCCAGTGTCACACTGAGGGAGTGCTGCACTGTCCCCAGTGTCACACTGAGGGAGTGCTGCCCTGTGCCAGTGTCACACTGAGGGAGTGCTGCACTGTCACCAGTGTCACACTGAGGGAGTGCTGCACTGTGCCAGTGTCACACTGAGGGAGTGCTGCACTGTCACCAGTGTCACACTGAGGGAGTGCTGCACTGTCCCCAGTGTCACACTGAGGGAGTGCTGCACTTTCTCCAGTGTCACACTGAGGGAGTGCTGCCCTGTCCCCAGTGTCACACTGAGGGAGTGCTGCACTGTCTCCCACACCAGTGTCACACTGAGGGAGTGCTGCACTGTCTGCAGTGTCACACTGAGGGAGTGCTGCCCTGTCCCCAGTGTCACACTGAGGGAGTGCTGCCCTTTCCCCAGTGTCACACTGAGGGAGTGCTGCATTGTCCCCAGTGTCACACTGAGGGAGTGCTGCACTGTCTCCCACACCAGTGTCACACTGAGGGAGTGCTGCCCTGTCCCCAGTGTCACACTGAGGGAGTGCTGCCCTGTCCCCAGTGTCACACTGAGGGAGTGCTGCACTGTCCCCAGTGTCACACTGAGGGAGTGCTGCCCTGTCTCCCACACCAGTGTCACACTGAGGGAGTGCTGCCCTGTCTCCAGTGTCACACTGAGGGAGTGCTGCCCTGTCCCCAGTGTCACACTGAGGGAGTGCTGCACTGTCCCCAGTGTCACACTGAGGGAGTGCTGCACTGTCTCCCACACCAGTGTCACACTGAGGGAGTGCTGCCCTGTCTCCAGTGTCACACTGAGGGAGTGCTGCCCTGTCACCAGTGTCACACTGAGGGAGTGCTGCACTGTCCCCAGTGTCACACTGAGGGAGTGCTGCACTGTCTCCAGTGTCACACTGAGGGAGTGCTGCACTGTCTGCAGTGTCACACTGAGGGAGTGCTGCCCTGTCCCCAGTGTCACACTGAGGGAGTGCTGCCCTGTCCCCAGTGTCACACTGAGGGAGTGCTGCTCTGTCCCCAGTGTCACACTGAGGGAGTGCTGCCCTGTCCCCAGTGTCACACCGAAGGACTGCTGCCCTGTCCCCAGTGTCACACTGAGGGAGTGCTGCCCTGTCCCCAGTGTCACACCGAAGGACTGCTGCCCTGTCTCCAGTGTCACACTGAGGGAGTGCTGCCCTGTCCCCAGTGTCACACTGAGGGAGTGCTGCACTGTCTGCAGTGTCACACTGAGGGAGTGCTGCCCTGTCCCCAGTGTCACACTGAGGGAGCGCTGCACTGTCCCCAGTGTCACACTGAGGGAGTGCTGCACTGTCTGCAGTGTCACACTGAGGGAGTGCTGCACTGTCTCCCACACCAGTGTCACACTGAGGGAGTGCTGCCCTGTCCCCAGTGTCACACTGAGGGAGTGCTGCACTGTCCCTAGTGTCACACTGAGGGAGAGCTGCCCTGTCCCCAGTGTCACACTGAGGGAGTGCTGCACTGTCCCCAGTGTCACACTGAGGAAGTGCTGCACTGTCACCAGTGTCACATTGAGGGAGTGCTGCACTGTCCCCAGTGTCACATTGAGGGAGTGCTGCACTGTCTGCAGTGTCACACTGAGGGAGTGCTGCCCTGTCCCCAGTGTCACACTGAGGGAGCGCTGCACTGTCTCCAGTGTCACACTGAGGGAGTGCTGCACTGTCTCCAGTGTCACACTGAGGGAGTGCTGCCCTGTCCCCAGTGTCACACTGAGGGAGTGCTGCACTGTCTCCAGTGTCACACTGAGGGAGTGCTGCCCTGTCCCCAGTGTCACACTGAGGGAGTGCTGCACTGTCTCCCACACCAGTGTCACACTGAGGGAGTGCTGCCCTGTCTCCAGTGTCACACTGAGGGAGTGCTGCACTGTCTGCAGTGTCACACAGAGGGAGTGCTGCCCTGTCCCCAGTGTCACACTGAGGGAGTGCTGCACTGTCTCCAGTGTCACACTGAGGGAGTGCTGCACTGTCACCAGTGTCACACTGAGGGAGTGCTGCCCTGTCCCCAGTGTCACACTGAGGGAGTGCTGCCCTGTCCCCAGTGTCACACTGAGGGAGTGCTGCACTGTCTCCAGTGTCACACTGAGGGAGTGCTGCCCTGTCCCCAGTGTCACACTGAGGGAGTGCTGCACTGTCTCCCACACCAGTGTCACACTGAGGGAGTGCTGCACTGTCTCCAGTGTCACACTGAGGGAGTGCTGCCCTGTCCCCAGTGTCACACTGAGGGAGTGCTGCACTGTCTGCAGTGTCACACTGAGGGAGTGCTGCACTGTCTCCAGTGTCACACTGAGGGAGTGCTGCCCTGTCCCCAGTGTCACACTGAGGGAGTGCTGCACTGTCTGCAGTGTCACACTGAGGGAGTGCTGCCCTGTCTCCAGTGTCACACTGAGGGAGTGCTGCACTGTCCCCAGCGTCACACTGAGGGAGTGCTGCCCTGTCCCCAGTGTCACACTGAGGGAGTGCTGCCCTGTCCACAGTGTCACACTGAGGGAGTGCTACACTGTCTCCCTCACCAGTGTCACACTGAGGGAGTGCTGCACTGTCTCCCACACCAGTGTCACACTGAGGGAGTGCTGCACTGTCTCCAGTGTCACACTGAGGGAGTGCTGCACTGTCCCCAGTGTCACACTGAGGGAGTGCTGCACTGTCCCCAGTGTCACACTGAGGGAGTGCTGCCCTGTCCCCAGTGTCACACTGAGGGAGTGCTGCCCTGTCTCCAGTGTCACACTGAGGGAGTGCTGCCCTGTCACCAGTGTCACACTGAGGGAGTGCTGCACTGTCTGCAGTGTCACACTGAGGGAGTGCTGCACTGTCTCCAGTGTCACACTGAGGGAGTGCTGCACTGTCTCCAGTGTCACACTGAGGGAGTGCTGCACTGTCCCCAGTGTCACACTGAGGGAGTGCTGCACTGTCTCCAGTGTCACACTGAGGGAGTGCTGCCCTGTCCCCAGTGTCACACTGAGGGAGTGCTGCCCTGTCCACAGTGTCAGACTGAGGGAGTGCTACACTGTCTCCCTCACCAGTGTCACACTGAGGGAGTGCTGCACTGTCTCCCACACCAGTGTCACACTGAGGGAGTGCTGCCCTGTCCCCAGTGTCACACTGAGGGAGTGCTGCCCTGTCTCCAGTGTCACACTGAGGGAGTGCTGCACTGTCTCCAGTGTCACACTGAGGGAGTGCTGCACTGTCCCCAGTGTCACACTGAGGGAGTGCTGCACTGTCTCCAGTGTCACACTGAGGGAGTGCTGCACTGTCTCCAGTGTCACACTGAGGGAGTGCTGCCCTGTCCCCAGTGTCACACTGAGGGAGTGCTGCCCTGTCCACAGTGTCACACTGAGGGAGTGCTACACTGTCTCCCTCACCAGTGTCACACTGAGGGAGTGCTGCACTGTCTCCCACACCAGTGTCACACTGAGGGAGTGCTGCACTGTCTCCAGTGTCACACTGAGGGAGTGCTGCACTGTCCCCAGTGTCACACTGAGGGAGTGCTGCACTGTCTCCAGTGTCACACTGAGGGAGTGCTGCCCTGTCCCCAGTGTCACACTGAGGGAGTGCTGCTCTGTCCCCAGTGTCACACTGAGGGAGTGCTGCACTGTCACCAGTGTCACACTGAGGGAGTGCTGCACTGTCTCCAGTGTCACACTGAGGGAGTGCTGCCCTGTCACCAGTGTCACACTGAGGGAGTGCTGCCCTGTCCCCAGTGTCACACTGAGGGAGTGCTGCCCTGTCCCCAGTGTCACTCTGAGGGAGTGCTGCACTGTCTCCAGTGTCACACTGAGGGAGTGCTGCACTGTCTGCAGTGTCACACTGAGGGAGTGCTGCACTGTCTCCAGTGTCACACTGAGGGAGTGCTGCCCTGTCCCCAGTGTCACACTGAGGGAGTGCTGCACTGTCACCAGTGTCACACTGAGGGAGTGCTGCCCTGTCTCCAGTGTCACACTGAGGGAGTGCTGCACTGTCTCCAGTGTCACACTGAGGGAGTGCTGCACTGTCACCAGTGTCACACTGAGGGAGTGCTGCCCTGTCCCCAGTGTCACACTGAGGGAGTGCTGCACTGTCTGCAGTGTCACACTGAGGGAGCGCTGCCCTGTCCCCAGTGTCACACTGAGGGAGTGCTGCACTGTCTGCAGTGTCACACTGAGGGAGTGCTGCACTGTCTCCAGTGTCACACTGAGGGAGTGCTGCCCTGTCTCCAGTGTCACACTGAGGGAGTGCTGCACTGTCTCCAGTGTCACACTGAGGGAGTGCTGCCCTGTCACCAGTGTCACACTGAGGGAGTGCTGCCCTGTCCCCAGTGTCACACTGAGGGAGTGCTGCCCTGTCCCCAGTGTCACACTGAGGGAGTGCTGCACTGTCACCAGTGTCACACTGAGGGAGTGCTGCCCTGTCCCCAGTGTCACACTGAGGGAGTGCTGCACTGTCTCCAGTGTCACACTGAGGGAGTGCTGCACTGTCACCAGTGTCACACTGAGGGAGTGCTGCACTGTCTCCAGTGTCACACTGAGGGAGTGCTGCCCTGTCTCCCACACCAGTGTCACACTGAGGGAGTGCTGCCCTGTCCCCAGTGTCACACTGAGGGAGTGCTGCCCTGTCCCCAGTGTCACACTGAGGGAGTGCTGCCCTGTCCCCAGTGTCACACTGAGGGAGTGCTGCCCTGTCCCCAGTGTCACACTGAGGGAGTGCTGCACTGTCTCCAGTGTCACACTGAGGGAGTGCTGCACTGTCACCAGTGTCACACTGAGGGAGTGCTGCACTGTCTCCAGTGTCACACTGAGGGAGTGCTGCACTGTCTCCAGTGTCACACTGAGGGAGTGCTGCACTGTCCCCAGTGTCACACTGAGGGAGTGCTGCCCTGTCCCCAGTGTCACACTGAGGGAGTGCTGCCCTGTCCCCAGTGTCACACTGAGGGAGTGCTGCACTGTCTCCCACACCAGTGTCACACTGAGGGAGTGCTGCCCTGTCCCCAGTGTCACACTGAGGGAGTGCTGCACTGTCCCCAGTGTCACACTGAGGGAGTGCTGCCCTGTCCCCAGTGTCACACTGAGGGAGTGCTGCACTGTCTGCAGTGTCACACTGAGGGAGTGCTGCACTGTCTCCCACACCAGTGTCACACTGAGGGAGTGCTGCCCTGTCCCCAGTGTCACACTGAGGGAGTGCTGCCCTGTCCCCAGTGTCACACTGAGGGAGTGCTGCCCTGTCCCCAGTGTCACACTGAGGGAGTGCTGCCCTGTCCCCAGTGTCACACTGAGGGAGTGCTGCCCTGTCCCCAGTGTCACACTGAGGGAGTGCTGCACTGTCTCCCACACCAGTGTCACATTGAGGGAGTGCTGCCCTGTCCCCAGTGTCACACTGAGGGAGTGCTGCCCTGTCCCCAGTGTCACATTGAGGGAGTGCAGCACTGTCACCAGTTTCACACCGAAGGAGTGCTGCACTGTCTGCAGTGTCACACTGAGGGAGTGCTGCACTGTCTCCCACACCAGTGTCACTCTGAGGGAGTGCTGCCCTGTCCCCAGTGTCACACTGAGGGAGTGCTGCCCTGTCCCCAGTGTCACACTGAGGGAGTGCTGCCCTGTCCCCAGTGTCACACTGAGGGAGTGCTGCACTGTCACCAGTGTCACACTGAGGGAGTGCTGCCCTGTCCCCAGTGTCACACTGAGGAAGTGCTGCACTGTCTGCAGTGTCACACTGAGGGAGCGCTGCCCTGTCCCCAGTGTCACACTGAGGGAGCGCTGCCCTGTCCCCAGTGTCACACTGAGGGAGTGCTGCCCTGTCCCCAGTGTCACACTGAGGGAGTGCTGCCCTGTCCCCAGTGTCACACTGAGGGAGTGCTGCCCTGTCTCCAGTGTCACACTGAGGGAGTGCTGCCCTGTCCCCAGTGTCACACTGAGGGAGTGCTGCCCTGTCCCCAGTGTCACACTGAGGGAGTGCTGCACTGTCCCCAGTGTCACACTGAGGGAGAGCTGCCCCGTCCCCAGTGTCACACTGAGGGAGTGCTGCACTGTCCCCAGTGTCACACTGAGGGAGTGCTGCCCTGTCCCCAGTGTCACACTGAGGGAGTGCTGCCCTGTCCCCAGTGTCACACTGAGGGAGTGCTGCACTGTGCCAGTGTCACACTGAGGGAGTGCTGCACTGTGCCAGTGTCACACTGAGGGAGTGCTGCACTGTCTCCCACACCAGTGTCACTCTGAGGGAGTGCTGCCCTGACTCCAGTGTCACACTGAGGGAGTGCTGCCCTGTCCCCAGTGTCACACTGAGGGAGTGCTGCCCTGTCCCCAGTGTCACACTGAGGAAGTGCTGCCCTGTCCCCAGTGTCACACTGAGGGAGTGCTGCCCTGTCTCCAGTGTCACACTGAGGGAGTGCTGCACTGTGCCAGTGTCACACTGAGGGAGTGCTGCACTGTCTCCCACACCAGTGTCACTCTGAGGAAGTGCTGCCCTGTCTCCAGTGTCACACTGAGGGAGTGCTGCCCTGTCCCCAGTGTCACACTGAGGGAGTGCTGCCCTGTCCCCAGTGTCACACTGAGGAAGTGCTGCCCTGTCTCCAGTGTCACACTGAGGGAGTGCTGCCCTGTCCCCAGTGTCACACTGAGGAAGTGCTGCCCTGTCTCCAGTGTCACACTGAGGGAGTGCTGCCCTGTCCCCAGTGTCACACTGAGGGAGTGCTGCCCTGTCCCCAGTGTCACACTGAGGAAGTGCTGCCCTGTCTCCAGTGTCACACTGAGGGAGTGCTGCACTGTCTCCAGTGTCACACTGAGGGAGTGCTGCTCTGTCCCCAGTGTCACACTGAGGGAGTGCTGCCCTGTCACCAGTGTCACACTGAGGGAGTGCTGCCCTGTCCCCAGTGTCACACTGAGGGAGTGCTGCCCTGTCCCCAGTGTCACATTGAGGGAGTGCTGCACTGTCACCAGTGTCACACTGAGGGAGTGCTGCCCTGTCCCCAGTGTCACACTGAGGGAGTGCTGCCCTGTCCCCAGTGTCACATTGAGGGAGTGCTGCACTGTCTGCCACACCAGTGTCACACTGAGGGAGTGCTGCCCTGTCCCCAGTGTCACACTGAGGGAGTGCTGCCCTGTCCCCAGTGTCACACTGAGGGAGTGCTGCCCTGTCCCCAGTGTCACACTGAGGGAGTGCTGCCCTGTCCCCAGTGTCACACTGAGGGAGTGCTGCCCTGTCCCCAGTGTCACACTGAGGGAGTGCTGCCCTGTCCCCAGTGTCACATTGAGGGAGTGCTGCACTGTCTGCCACACCAGTGTCACACTGAGGGAGTGCTGCCCTGTCCCCAGTGTCACACTGAGGGAGTGCTGCACTGTCTCCCACACCAGTGTAACACTGAGGGAGTGCTGCACTGTCTCCCACACCAGTGTCACACTGAGGGAGTGCTGCCCTGTCCCCAGTGTCACACTGAGGGAGTGCTGCACTGTCCCCAGTGTCACACTGAGGGAGTGCTGCACTGTCTCCCACACCAGTGTAACACTGAGGGAGTGCTGCACTGTCTCCCACACCAGTGTCACACTGAGTGAGTGCTGCACTGTCTCCAATGTCACACTGAGGGAGTGCTGCACTGTCTGCAGTGTCACACAGAGGGAGTGCTGCCCTGTCCCCAGTGTCACACTGAGGGAGTGCTGCACTGTCTCCAGTGTCACACTGAGGGAGTGCTGCCCTGTCCCCAGTGTCACACTGAGGGAGTGCTGCACTGTCTGCAGTGTCACACTGAGGGAGTGCTGCCCTGTCTCCAGTGTCACACTGAGGGAGTGCTGCCCTGTCTCCAGTGTCACACTGAGGGAGTGCTGCCCTGTCTCCAGTGTCACACTGAGGGAGTGCTGCCCTGTCCCCAGTGTCACACTGAGGGAGTGCTGCCCTGTCCCCAGTGTCACACTGAGGGAGTGCTGCACTGTGCCAGTGTCACACTGAGGGAGTGCTGCCCTGTCCCCAGTGTCACACTGAGGGAGTGCTGCACTGTGCCAGTGTCACACTGAGGGAGTGCTGCACTGTCCCCAGTGTCACACTGAGGGAGTGCTGCACTGTGCCAGTGTCACACTGAGGGAGTGCTGCACTGTCCCCAGTGTCACACTGAGTGAGTGCTGCACTGTCTGCAGTGTCACACTGAGGGAGTGCTGCCCTGTCCCCAGTGTCACACTGAGGGAGTGCTGCACTGTGCCAGTGTCACACTGAGGGAGTGCTGCCCTGTCCCCAGTGTCACACTGAGGGAGTGCTGCCCTGTCCCCAGTGTCACACTGAGGGAGTGCTGCACTGTGCCAGTGTCACACTGAGGGAGTGCTGCCCTGTCCCCAGTGTCACACTGAGGGAGTGCTGCCCTGTCCCCAGTGTCACACTGAGGGAGTGCTGCCCTGTCCCCAGTGTCACACTGAGGGAGTGCTGCACTGTGCCAGTGTCACACTGAGGGAGTGCTGCCCTGTCCCCAGTGTCACACTGAGGGAGTGCTGCCCTGTCCCCAGTGTCACACTGAGGGAGTGCTGCCCTGTCCCCAGTGTCACACTGAGGGAGTGCTGCCCTGTCCCCAGTGTCACACTGAGGGAGTGCTGCACTGTCTCCCACACCAGTGTCACACTGAGGGAGTGCTGCACTGTCTCCCACACCAGTGTCACACTGAGGGAGTGCTGCACTGTCTCCAGTGTCACACTGAGGGAGTGCTGCCCTGTCCCCAGTGTCACACTGAGGGAGTGCTGCACTGTCTCCCACACCAGTGTCACACTGAAGGAGTGCTGCCCTGTCCCCAGTGTCACACTGAGGGAGTGCTGCCCTGTCCCCAGTGTCACACTGAAGGAGTGCTGCCCTGTCCCCAGTGTCACACTGAGGGAGTGCTGCACTGTCTCCCACACCAGTGTCACACTGAGGGAGTACTGCACTGTCTCCAGTGTCACACTGAGGGAGTGCTGCCCTGTCCCCAGTGTCACACTGAGGGAGTGCTGCACTGTCTCCCACACCAGTGTCACACTGAGGGAGTGCTGCACTGTCTCCCACACCAGTGTCACACTGAGGGAGTGCTGCACTGTCTGCAGTGTCACACTGAGGGAGTGCTGCCCTGTCACCAGTGTCACACTGAGGGAGTACTGCACTGTCTCCAGTGTCACACTGAGGGAGTGCTGCCCTGTCACCAGTGTCACACTGAGGGAGTGCTGCCCTGTCCCCAGTGTCACACTGAGGGAGTGCTGCCCTGTCCCCAGTGTCACACTGAGGGAGTGCTGCCCTGTCCCCAGTGTCACACTGAGGGAGTGCTGCCCTGTCCCCAGTGTCACACTGAGGGAGTACTGCACTGTCTCCAGTGTCACACTGAGGGAGTGCTGCCCTGTCACCAGTGTCACACTGAGGGAGTGCTGCACTGTCTCCCACACCAGTGTCACACTGAGGGAGTACTGCACTGTCTCCAGTGTCACACTGAGGGAGTGCTGCCCTGTCCCCAGTGTCACACTGAGGGAGTGCTGCACTGTCTCCCACACCAGTGTCACACTGAGGGAGTGCTGCACTGTCTCCCACACCAGTGTCACACTGAGGGAGTGCTGCACTGTCTCCCACACCAGTGTCTCACTGAGGGAGTGCTGCCCTGTCTCCAGTGTCACACTGAGGGTGTGCTGCCCTGTCCCCAGTGTCACACTGAGGGAGTGCTGCACTGTCTCCAGTGTCACACTGAGGGAGTGCTGCCCTGTCCCCAGTGTCGCACTGAGGGAGTGCTGCACTGTCTCCAGTGTCACACTGAGGGAGTGCTGCACTGTCTCCCACACCAGTGTCACACTGAGGGAGTGCTGCACTGTGCCAGTGTCACACTGAGGGAGTGCTGCCCTGTCCCCAGTGTCGCACTGAGGGAGTGCTGCCCTGTCCCCAGTGTCACACTGAGGGAGTGCTGCCCTGTCCCCAGTGTCACACTGAGGGAGTGCTGCCCTGTCCCCAGTGTCACACTGAGGGAGTGCTGCCCTGTCCCCAGTGTCACACTGAGGGAGTGCTGCCCTGTCCCCAATGTCACACTGAGGGAGTGCTGCCCTGTCCCCAGTGTCACACTGAGGGAGTGCTGCCCTGTCCCCAGTGTCACACTGAGGGAGTGCTGCCCTGTCCCCAGTGTCACACTGAGGGAGTACTGCACTGTCTCCAGTGTCACACTGAGGGAGTGCTGCACTGTCTCCCACACCAGTGTCACACTGAGGGAGTGCTGCCCTGTCCCCAGTGTCACACTGAGGGAGTGCTGCCCTGTCCCCAGTGTCACACTGAGGGAGTACTGCACTGTCTCCAGTGTCACACTGAGGGAGTGCTGCACTGTCTCCCACACCAGTGTCACTCTGAGGGAGTGCTGCACTGTCTCCAGTGTCACACTGAGGGAGTGCTGCACTGTCACCAGTGTCACACTGAGGGAGTGCTGCCCTGTCCCCAGTGTCACACTGAGGGAGTGCTGCCCTGTCCCCAGTGTCACACTGAGGGAGTGCTGCACTGACTCCAGTGTCACTCTGAGGGAGTGCTGCCCTGTCCCCAGTGTCACACTGAGGGAGTGCTGCACTGTCTCCAGTGTCACACTGAGGGAGAGCTGCCCTGTCTGCAGTGTCACACTGAGGGAGTGCTGCCCTGTCCCCAGTGTCACACTGAGGGAGTGCTGCACTGTCTCCAGTGTCACACTGAGGGAGAGCTGCCCTGTCCCCAATGTCACACTGAGGGAGTGCTGCCCTGTCCCCAGTGTCACACTGAGGGAGTGCTGCACTGTCTGCAGTGTCACACTGAGGGAGTGCTGCCCTGTCCCCAGTGTCACACTGAGGGAGTGCTGCACTGTCCCCAGTGTCACACTGAGGGAGTGCTGCCCTGTCCCCAGTGTCACACTGAGGGAGTGCTGCCCTGTCCCCAGTGTCACACTGAGGGAGTGCTGCCCTGTCCCCAGTGTCACACTGAGGGAGTGCTGCCCTGTCCCCAGTGTCACACTGAGGGAGTGCTGCCCTGTCCCCAGTGTCACACTGAGGGAGTGCTGCACTGTCTCCAGTGTCACACTGAGGGAGTGCTGCACTGTCTCCAGTGTCACACTGAGGGAGAGCTGCCCTGTCCCCAATGTCACACTGAGGGAGTGCTGCCCTGTCCCCAGTGTCACACTGAGGGAGTGCTGCACTGTCCCCAATGTCACACTGAGGGAGTGCTGCACTGTCCCCAGTGTCACACTGAGGGAGTGCTGCCCTGTCCCTAGTGTCACACTGAGGGAGTGCTGCACTGTCTCCCACACCAGTGTCACACTGAGGGAGTGCTGCACTGTCTCCCACACCAGTGTCACACTGAGGGAGTGCTGCACTGTCTCCAGTGTCACACTGAGGGAGTGCTGCCCTGTCCCCAATGTCACACTGAGGGAGTGCTGCCCTGTCCCCAGTGTCACACTGAGGGAGTGCTGCATTGTCTCCAGTGTCACACTGAGGGAGAGCTGCCCTGTCCCCAATGTCACACTGAGGGAGTGCTGCACTGTCTCCAGTGTCACACTGAGGGAGTGCTGCCCTGTCCCCAGTGTCACACTGAGGGAGAGCTGCCCTGTCCCCAATGTCACACTGAGGGAGTGCTGCACTGTCTCCAGTGTCACACTGAGGGAGTGCTGCCCTGTCCCCAGTGTCACACTGAGGGAGAGCTGCCCTGTCCCCAATGTCACACTGAGGGAGTGCTGCACTGTCTCCAGTGTCACACTGAGGGAGTGCTGCACTGTCCCCAGTGTCACACTGAGGGAGTGCTGCACTGTCCCCAGTGTCACACTGAGGGAGTGCTGCCCTGTCCCCAATGTCACACTGAGGGAGTGCTGCACTGTCTCCAGTGTCACACTGAGGGAGTGCTGCACTGTCCCCAGTGTCACACTGAGGGAGTGCTGCACTGTCCCCAGTGTCACACTGAGGGAGTGCTGCCCTTTCCCCAGTGTCACACTGAGGGAGTGCTGCCCTGTCCCCAGTGTCACACTGAGGGAGTGCTGCCCTGTCTCCAGTGTCACACTGAGGGAGTGCTGCACTGTCCCCAGTGTCACACTGAGGGAGTGCTGCCCTGTCCCCAGTGTCACACTGAGGGAGTGCTGCACTGTCCCCAGTGTCACACTGAGGGAGTGCTGCCCTTTCCCCAGTGTCACACTGAGGGAGTGCTGCACTGTCCCCAGTGTCACACTGAGGGAGTGCTGCCCTGTCCCCAGTGTCACACTGAGGGAGTGCTGCACTGTCTGCAGTGTCACACTGAGGGAGTGCTGCACTGTCTCCAGTGTCACACTGAGGGAGTGCTGCTCTGTCCCCAGTGTCACACTGAGGGAGTGCTGCACTGTCTGCAGTGTCACACTGAGGGAGTGCTGCACTGTCTGCAGTGTCACACTGAGGGAGTGCTGCACTGTCTCCAGTGTCACACTGAGGGAGTGCTGCACTGTCTCCAGTGTCACACTGAGGGAGTGCTGCCCTGTCCCCAGTGTCACACTGAGGGAGTGCTGCCCTGTCCCCAGTGTCACACTGAGGGAGTGCTGCACTGTCTCCAGTGTCACACTGAGGGAGTGCTGCACTGTCTCCAGTGTCACACTGAGGGAGTGCTGCACTGTCTGCAGTGTCACACTGAGGGAGTGCTGCACTGTCTCCAGTGTCACACTGAGGGAGTGCTGCTCTGTCCCCAGTGTCACACTGAGGGAGTGCTGCCCTGTCCCCAGTGTCACATGGAGGGAGTGCTGCACTGTCTCCAGTGTCACACTGAGGGAGTGCTGCCCTGTCCCCAGTGTCACACTGAGGGAGTGCTGCACTGTCCCCAGTGTCACACTGAGGGAGTGCTGCCCTGTCCCCAGTGTCACACTGAGGGAGTGCTGCCCTGTCTCCAGTGTCACACTGAGTGAGTGCTGCCCTGTCCCCAGTGTCACACTGAGGGAGTGCTGCCCTGTCCCCAGTGTCACACTGAGTGAGTGCTGCCCTGTCTCCAGTGTCACACTGAGGGAGTGCTGCCCTGTCCCCAGTGTCACACTGAGGGAGTGCTGCCCTGTCCCCAGTGTCACACTGAGGGAGTGCTGCCCTGTCCCCAGTGTCACACTGAGGGAGTGCTGCCCTGTCCCCAGTGTCACACTGAGTGAGTGCTGCCCTGTCCCCAGTGTCACACTGAGGGAGTGCTGCCCTGTCTCCAGTGTCACACTGAGGGAGTGCTGCACTGTCTCCAGTGTCACTCTGAGGGAGTGCTGCACTGTCACCAGTGTCACACTGAGGGAGTGCTGCACTGTCTCCAGTGTCACACTGAGGGAGTGCTGCCCTGTCCCCAGTGTCACACTGAGGGAGTGCTGCCCTGTCACCAGTGTCACACTGAGGGAGTGCTGCACTGTCTCCAGTGTCACTCTGAGGGAGTGCTGCACTGTCACCAGTGTCACACTGAGGGAGTGCTGCACTGTCTCCAGTGTCACACTGAGGGAGTGCTGCCCTGTCCCCAGTGTCACACTGAGGGAGTGCTGCACTGTCCCCAGTGTCACACTGAGGGAGTGCTGCACTGTCTCCAGTGTCACACTGAGGGAGTGCTGCCCTGTCCCCAGTGTCACACTGAGGGAGTGCTGCCCTGTCTCCAGTGTCACACTGAGGGAGTGCTGCCCTGTCCCCAGTGTCACACTGAGGGAGTGCTGCCCTGTCCCCAGTGTCACACTGAGTGAGTGCTGCCCTGTCCCCAGTGTCACACTGAGGGAGTGCTGCACTGTCCCCAGTGTCACACTGAGGGAGTGCTGCACTGTCTCCCACACCAGTGTCACACTGAGGGAGTGCTGCCCTGTCCCCAGTGTCACACTGCGGGAGTGCTGCACTGTCTGCAGTGTCACACTGAGGGAGTGCTGCCCTGTCCCCAGGGTCACACTGAGGGAGTGCTGCACTGTCTCCCACACCAGTGTCACACTGAGGGAGTGCTGCCCTGTCCCCAGTGTCACACTGAGGGAGTGCTGCACTGTCCCCAGTGTCATACTGAGGGAGTGCTGCACTGTCTCCAGTGTCACACTGAGGGAGTGCTGCCCTGTCCCCAGTGTCACACTGAGGGAGTGCTGCCCTGTCTCCAGTGTCACACTGAAGGAGTGCTGCCCTGTCCCCAGTGTCACACTGAGGGAGTGCTGCACTGTCTCCAGTGTCACACTGAGGGAGTGCTGCCCTGTCCCCAGTGTCACACTGAGGGAGTGCTGCCCTGTCTCCAGTGTCACACTGAGGGAGTGCTGCACTGTCTCCCACACCAGTGTCACACTGAGGGAGTGCTGCCCTGTCTCCAGTGTCACACTGAGGGAGTGCTGCACTGTCCCCAGTGTCACACTGAGGGATGCTGCCCTGTCCCCAGTGTCACACTGAGGGATGCTGCACTGTCCCCAGTGTCACACTGAGGGAGTGCTGCCCTGTCCCCAGTGTCACACTGAGGGAGTGCTGCACTGTCTCCAGTGTCACACTGAGGGAGTGCTGCCCTGTCCCCAGTGTCACACTGAGGGATGCTGCCCTGTCCCCAGTGTCACACTGAGGGAGTGCTGCACTGTCCCCAGTGTCACACTGAGGGAGTGCTGCACTGTCTCCCACACCAGTGTCACACTGAGGGAGTGCTGCCCTGTCCCCAGTGTCACACTGAGGGAGTGCTGCCCTGTCTCCAGTGTCACACTGAAGGAGTGCTGCCCTGTCCCCAGTGTCACACTGAGGGAGTGCTGCACTGTCTCCAGTGTCACACTGAGGGAGTGCTGCCCTGTCCCCAGTGTCACACTGAGGGAGTGCTGCCCTGTCTCCAGTGTCACACTGAGGGAGTGCTGCACTGTCTCCCACACCAGTGTCACACTGAGGGAGTGCTGCCCTGTCTCCCACACCAGTGTCACACTGAGGGAGTGCTGCCCTGTCTCCCACACCAGTGTCACACTGAGGGATGCTGCCCTGTCCCCAGTGTCACACTGAGGGAGTGCTGCACTGTCTCCCACACCAGTGTCACACTGAGGGAGTGCTGCCCTGTCTCCCACACCAGTGTCACACTGAGGGAGTGCTGCACTGTCTCCAGTGTCACACTGAGGGAGTGCTGCCCTGTCCCCAGTGTCACACTGAGGGAGTGCTGCCCTGTCTCCAGTGTCACACTGAAGGAGTGCTGCCCTGTCCCCAGTGTCACACTGAGGGAGTGCTGCACTGTCTCCAGTGTCACACTGAGGGAGTGCTGCCCTGTCCCCAGTGTCACACTGAGGGAGTGCTGCCCTGTCCCCAGTGTCACACTGAGGGAGTTCTGCCCTGTCTCCAGTGTCACACTGAGGGAGTGCTGCCCTGTCTCCAGTGTCACACTGAAGGAGTGCTGCCCTGTCCCCAGTGTCACACTGAGGGAGTGCTGCCCTGTCCCCAGTGTCACACTGAGGGAGTGCTGCCCTGTCTCCAGTTTCACACTGAGGGAGTGCTGCACTGTCTCCAGTGTCACACTGAGGGAGTGCTGCCCTGTCCCCAGTGTCACACTGAGGGAGTGCTGCACTGTCTCCAGTGTCACACTGAGGGAGTGCTGCCCTGTCCCCAGTGTCACACTGAGGGAGTGCTGCACTGTCCCCAGTGTCACACTGAGGGAGTACTGCACTGTCTCCAGTGTCACACTGAGGGAGTGCTGCACTGTCTCCAGTGTCACACTGAGGGAGTGCTGCCCTGTCCCCAGTGTCACACTGAGGGAGTGCTGCACTGTCTCCAGTGTCACACTGAGGGAGTGCTGCCCTGTCCCCAGTGTCACACTGAGGGAGTGCTGCACTGTCCCCAGTGTCACACTGAGGGAGTACTGCACTGTCTCCAGTGTCACACTGAGGGAGTGCTGCACTGTCCCCAGTGTCACACTGAGGGAGTGCTGCCCTGTCTCCAGTGTCACACTGAGCGAGTGCTGCCCTGTCCCCAGTGTCACACTGAGGGAGTGCTGCCCTGTCCCCAGTGTCACACTGAGGGAGTGCTGCCCTGTCCCCAGTGTCACACTGAGGGAGTGCTGCTCTGTCTCCATTGTCACACTGAGGGAGTGCTGCTCTGTCTCCCACACCAGTGTCACACTGAGGGAGTGCTGCACTGTCCCCAGTGTCACACTGAGGGAGTGCTGCCCTGTCTCCAGTGTCACACTGAGGGAGTGCTGCCCCGTCTCCCACACCAGTGTCACACTGAGGGAGTGCTGCCCTGTCACCAGTGTCACACTGAGGGAGTGCTGCACTGTCTCCAGTGTCACACTGAGGGAGTGCTGCACTGTCCCCAGTGTCACACTGAGGGAGTGCTGCCCTGTCTCCAGTGTCACACTGAGGGAGTGCTGCACTGTCTCCAGTGTCACACTGAGGGAGTGCTGCACTGTCCCCAGTGTCACACTGAGGGAGTGCTGCACTGTCCCCAGTGTCACACTGAGGGAGTGCTGCACTGTCTCCAGTGTCACACTGAGGGAGTGCTGCACTGTCTCCAGTGTCACACTGAGGGAGTGCTGCACTGTCCCCAGTGTCACACTGAGGGAGTGCTGCACTGTCTCCAGTGTCACACTGAGGGAGTGCTGCACTGTCTCCAGTGTCACACTGAGGGAGTGCTGCACTGTCTCCAGTGTCACACTGAGGGAGTGCTGCACTGTCCCCAGTGTCACACTGAGGGAGTGCTGCACTGTCCCCAGTGTCACACTGAGGGAGTGCTGCACTGTCTCCCACACCAGTGTCACACTGAGGGAGTGCTCCCCTGTCCCCAGTGTCACACTGAGGTAGTGCTGCACTGTCTCCAGTGTCACACTGAGGGAGTGCTGCACTGTCTCCAGTGTCACACTGAGGGAGTGCTGCCCTGTCTCCAGTGTCACACTGAGGGAGTGCTGCCCTGTCTCCAGTGTCACACTGAGGGAGTGCTGCACTGTCTCCAGTGTCACACTGAGGGAGAGCTGCCCTGTCCCCAGTGTCACACTGAGGGAGTGCTGCACTGTCTCCAGTGTCACACTGAGGGAGAGCTGCCCTGTCCCCAGTGTCAGACTGAGGGAGTGCTGCACTGTCTCCAGTGTCACACTGAGGGAGTGCTGCCCTGTCTCCAGTGTCACACTGAGGGAGTGCTGCCCTGTCTCCCACACCAGTGTCACACTGAGGGAGTGCTGCACTGCTCCAGTGTCACACTGAGGGAGTGCTGCCCTGTCCCCAGTGTCACACTGAGGGAGTGCTGCCCTGTCTCCAGTGTCACACTGAGGGAGTGCTGCCCTGTCACCGGTGTCACACTGAGGGAGTGCTGCACTGTCACCGGTGTCACACTGAGGGAGTGCTGCCCTGTCCCCAGTGTCACACTGAGGGAGTGCTGCACTGTCTCCAGTGTCACACTGAGGGAGTGCTGCCCTGTCCCCAGTGTCACACTGAGGGAATGCTGCACTGTCCCCAGTGTCACACTGAGGGAGTGCTGCCCTGTCCCCAGTGTCACACAGAGGGAGTGCTGCCCTGTCCCCAGTGTCACACAGAGGGAGTGCTGCACTGTCTCCCACACCAGTGTCACACTGAGGGAGTGCTGCACTGTCCCCAGTGTCACACTGAGGGAGTGCTGCCCTGTCCCCAGTGTCACACAGAGGGAGTGCTGCACTGTCTCCCACACCAGTGTCACACTGAGGGAGTGCTGCACTGTCTCCAGTGTCACACTGAGGGAGTGCTGCACTGTCCCCAGTGTCACACTGAGGGAGTGCTGCCCTGTCCCCAGTGTCACACTGAGGGAGTGCTGCACTGTCTCCCACACCAGTGTCACACTGAGGGAGTGCTGCACTGTCCCCAGTGTCACACTGAGGGAGTGCTGCACTGTCCCCAGTGTCACACTGAGGGAGTGCTGCCCTGTCCCCAGTGTCACACTGAGGGAGTGCTGCCCCGTCCCCAGTGTCACACTGAGGGAGTGCTGCCCTGTCCCCAGTGTCACACTGAGGGAGTGCTGCACTGTCCCCAGTGTCACACTGAGGGAGAGCTGCCCTGTCCCCAGTGTCACACTGAGGGAGTGCTGCCCTGTCTCCAGTGTCACACTGAGGGAGTGCTGCCCTGTCTCCAGTGTCACACTGAGGGAGTGCTGCCCTGTCCCCAGTGTCACTCTGAGGGAGTGCTGCCCTGTCCCCAGTGTCACACTGAGGGAGTGCTGCCCTGTCCCCAGTGTCACACTGAGGGAGTGCTGCCCTGTCCCCAGTGTCACACTGAGGGAGTGCTGCACTGTCTCCAGTGTCACACTGAGGGAGTGCTGCACTGTCTGCAGTGTCACACTGAGGGAGTGCTGCACTGTCTCCCACACCAGTGTCACACTGAGGGAGTGCTGCACTGTCTCCAGTGTCACACTGAGGGAGTGCTGCACTGTCTCCCACACCAGTGTCACACTGAGGGAGTGCTGCACTGTCTCCAGTGTCACACTGAGGGAGTGCTGCCCTGTCCCCAGTGTCACACTGAGTGAGTGCTGCCCTGTCCCCAGTGTCACACTGAGGGAGTGCTGCACTGTCCCCAGTGTCACACTGAGGGAGTGCTGCCCTGTCCCCAGTGTCACACTGAGGGAGTGCTGCCCTGTCCCCAGTGTCACACTGAGGGAGTGCTGGCCTGTCCCCAGTGTCACACTGAGGGAGTGCTGCACTGTCTCCAGTGTCACACTGAGGGAGTGCTGCCCTGTCCCCAGTGTCACACTGAGGGAGTGCTGCCCTGTCCCCAGTGTCACACTGAGGGAGTGCTGCTCTGTCTCCAGTGTCACACTGAGGGAGTGCTGCCCTGTCCCCAGTGTCACACTGAGGGAGTGCTGCACTGTCTCCAGTGTCACACTGAGGGAGTGCTGCCCTGTCTCCAGTGTCACACTGAGGGAGTGCTGCACTGTCTCCAGTGTCACACTGAGTGAGTGCTGCACTGTCCCCAGTGTCACACCGAGGGAGTGCTGGCCTGTCCCCAGTGTCACACTGAGGGAGTGCTGCACTGTCCCCAGTGTCACACTGAGGGAGTGCTGCACTGTCTGCAGTGTCACACTGAGGGAGTGCTGCCCTGTCCCCAGTGTCACACTGAGGGAGTGCTGCCCTGTCCCCAGTGTCACACTGAGGGAGTGCTGCACTGTCTGCAGTGTCACACTGAGGGAGTGCTGCCCTGTCCCCAGTGTCACACTGAGGGAGTGCTGCCCTGTCCCCAGTGTCACACTGAGGGAGTGCTGCACTGTCCCCAGTGTCACACTGAGGGAGTGCTGCACTGTCTGCAGTGTCACACTGAGGGAGTGCTGCCCTGTCCCCAGTGTCACACCGAGGGAGTGCTGCCCTGTCCCCAGTGTCACACTGAGGGAGTGCTGCACTGTCTGCAGTGTCACACTGAGGGAGTGCTGCACTGTCTGCAGTGTCACACTGAGTGAGTGCTGCACTGTCTGCAGTGTCACACTGAGGGAGTGCTGCACTGTCTGCAGTGTCACACTGAGTGAGTGCTGCACTGTCCCCAGTGTCACACCGAGGGAGTGCTGGCCTGTCCCCAGTGTCACACTGAGGGAGTGCTGCACTGTCCCCAGTGTCACACTGAGGGAGTGCTGCACTGTCTGCAGTGTCACACTGAGGGAGTGCTGCCCTGTCCCCAGTGTCACACTGAGGGAGTGCTGCCCTGTCCCCAGTGTCACACTGAGGGAGTGCTGCCCTGTCCCCAGTGTCACACTGAGGGAGTGCTGCCCTGTCCCCAGCGTCACACTGAGGGAGTGCTGCACTGTCTCCAGTGTCACACTGAGGGAGTGCTGCACTGTCCCCAGTGTCACACTGAGGGAGTGCTGCCCTGTCTCCCACACCAGTGTCACACTGAGGGAGTGCTGCACTGTCTCCAGTGTCACACTGAGGGAGTGCTGCACTGTCTGCAGTGTCACACTGAGGGAGTGCTGCACTGTCCCCAGTGTCACACTGAGGGAGTGCTGCACTGTCTCCAGTGTCACACTGAGGGAGTGCTGCACTGTCCCCAGTGTCACACTGAGGGAGTGCTGCACTGTCTGCAGTGTCACACTGAGGGAGTGCTGCCCTGTCCCCAGTGTCACACTGAGGGAGTGCTGCACTGTCTGCAGTGTCACACTGAGGGAGTGCTGCACTGTCTGCAGTGTCACACTGAGGGAGTGCTGCACTGTCCCCAGTGTCACACTGAGGGAGTGCTGCACTGTCTCCAGTGTCACACTGAGGGAGTGCTGCCCTGTCCCCAGTGTCACACTGAGGGAGTGCTGCACTGTCTCCAGTGTCACACTGAGGGAGTGCTGCACTGTCTGCAGTGTCACACTGAGGGAGTGCTGCACTGTCTCCAGTGTCACACTGAGGGAGTGCTGCCCTGTCTCCCACACCAGTGTCACTCTGAGGGAGTGCTGCACTGTCTCCCACACCAGTGTCACACTGAGGGAGTGCTTCCCTGTCCCCAGTGTCACACTGAGGGAGTGCTGCACTGTCTCCAGCGTCACACTGAGGGAGTGCTGCCCTGTCCCCAGTGTCACACTGAGGGAGTGCTGCCCTGTCTCCAGTGTCACACTGAGGGAGTGCTGCACTGTCTGCAGTGTCACACTGAGGGAGTGCTGCACTGTCTCCAGTGTCACACTGAGGGAGTGCTGCACTGTCTCCCACACCAGTGTCACACTGAGGGAGTGCTGCCCTGTCTCCCACACCAGTGTCACACTGAGGGAGTGCTGCACTGTCTCCAGCGTCACACTGAGGGAGTGCTGCCCTGTCCCCAGTGTCACACTGAGGGAGTGCTGCCCTGTCTCCAGTGTCACACTGAGGGAGTGCTGCACTGTCTCCCACACCAGTGTCACACTGAGGGAGTGCTGCCCTGTCCCCAGTGTCACACTGAGGGAGTGCTTCCCTGTCCCCAGTGTCACACTGAGGGAGTGCTGCCCTGTCACCAGTGTCACACTGAGGGAGTGCTGCCCTGTCCCCAGTGTCACACTGAGGGAGTGCTGCCCTGTCTCCAGTGTCACACTGAGGGAGTGCTGCACTGTCACCAGTGTCACACTGAGGGAGTGCTGCCCTGTCTCCAGTGTCACACTGAGGGAGTGCTGCACTGTCTCCAGTGTCACACTGAGGGAGTGCTGCACTGTCACCAGTGTCACACTGAGGGAGTGCTGCACTGTCTCCAGCGTCACACTGAGGGAGTGCTGCCCTGTCACCAGTGTCACACTGAGGGAGTGCTGCCCTGTCCCCAGTGTCACACTGAGGGAGTGCTGCCCTGTCCCCAGTGTCACACTGAGGGAGTGCTGCCCTGTCCCCAGTGTCACACTGAGGGAGTGCTGCTCTGTCTCCCACACCAGTGTCACACTGAGGGAGTGCTGCCCTGTCCCCAGTGTCACACTGAGGGAGTGCTGCCCTGTCCCCAGTGTCACACTGAGGGAGTGCTGCCCTGTCTCCAGTGTCACACTGAGGGAGTGCTGCACTGTCACCAGTGTCACACTGAGGGAGTGCTGCCCTGTCCCCAGTGTCACACTGAGGGAGTGCTGCCCTGTCCCCAGTGTCACACTGAGGGAGTGCTGCACTGTATGCAGTGTCACACTGAGGGAGTGCTGCCCTGTCCCCAGTGTCACACTGAGGGAGTGCTGCTCTGTCTCCAGTGTCACACTGAGGGAGTGCTGCCCTGTCCCCAGTGTCACACTGAGGGAGTGCTGCTCTGTCTCCCACACCAGTGTCACACTGAGGGAGTGCTGCACTGTCTCCCACACCAGTGTCACACTGAGGGAGTGCTGCCCTGTCCCCAGTGTCACACTGAGGGAGTGCAGCACTGTCACCAGTGTCACACTGAGGGAGTGCTGCACTGTCTCCAGTGTCACACTGAGGGAGTGCTGCCCTGTCCCCAGTGTCACACTGAGGGAGTGCTGCACTGTCCCCAGTGTCACACTGAGGGAGTGCTGCCCTGTCTCCAGTGTCACACTGAGGGAGTGCTGCCCTGTCCCCAGTGTCACACTGAGGGAGTGCTGCACTGTCTCCAGTGTCACACTGAGGGAGTGCTGCACTGTCTCCAGTGTCACACTGAGGGAGTGCTGCACTGTCTGCAGTGTCACACTGAGGGAGTGCTGCCCTGTCCCCAGTGTCACACTGAGGGAGTGCTGCCCTGTCCCCAGTGTCACACTGAGGGAGTGCTGCCCTGTCCCCAGTGTCACACTGAGGGAGTGCTGCACTGTCCCCAGTGTCACACTGAGGGAGTGCTGCCCTGTCCCCAGTGTCACACTGAGGGTGTGCTGCACTGTCTCCCACACCAGTGTCACACTGAGGGAGTGCTGCCCTGTCTCCCACACCAGTGTCACACTGAGGGAGTGCTGCACTGTCTCCAGTGTCACACTGAGGGAGTGCTGCACTGTCTCCAGTGTCACACTGAGGGAGTGCTGCACTGTCTCCAGTGTCACACTGAGGGAGTGCTGCACTGTCTCCCACACCAGTGTCACACTGAGGGAGTGCTGCCCTGTCCCCAGTGTCACACTGAGGGAGTGCTGCACTGTCTCCAGTGTCACACTGAGGGAGTGCTGCACTGTCTCCAGTGTCACACTGAGGGAGTGCTGCACTGTCTCCAGTGTCACACTGAGGGAGTGCTGCACTGTCTCCCACACCAGTGTCACACTGAGGGAGTGCTGCACTGTCCCCAGTGTCACACTGAGGGAGTGCTGCCCTGTCCCCAGTGTCACACTGAGGGAGTGCTGCACTGTCCCCAGTGTCACACTGAGGGAGTGCTGCCCTGTCTCCCACACCAGTGTCACACTGAGGGAGTGCTGCACTGTCTCCAGTGTCACACTGAGGGAGTGCTGCACTGTCTCCAGTGTCACACTGAGGGAGTGCTGCACTGTCTCCAGTGTCACACTGAGGGAGTGCTGCACTGTCTCCAGTGTCACACTGAGGGAGTGCTGCACTGTCTCCAGTGTCACACTGAGGGAGTGCTGCACTGTCTCCAGTGTCACACTGAGGGAGTGCTGCCCTGTCCCCAGTGTCACACTGAGGGAGTGCTGCCCTGTCCCCAGTGTCACACTGAGGGAGTGCTGCTCTGTCTCCCACACCAGTGTCACACTGAGTGAGTGCTGCCCTGTCTCCAGTGTCACACTGAGGGAGTGCTGCTCTGTCTCCAGTGTCACACTGAGGGAGCGCTGCACTGTCTGCAGTGTCACATTGAGGGAGTGCTGCCCTGTCTCCAGTGTCACACTGAGGGAGTGCTGCTCTGTCTCCAGTGTCACACTGAGGGAGTGCTGCCCTGTCTCCAGTGTCACTCTGAGGGAGTGCTGCCCTGTCCCCAGTGTCACTCTGAGGGAGTGCTGCCCTGTCTCCAGTGTCACTCTGAGGGAGTGCTGCCCTGTCTCCAGTGTCAAAGAACAAAGAACAAAGAAATGTACAGCACAGGAACAGGCCCTTCGGCCCTCCAAGCCCGTGCCGACCATACTGCCCGACTAAACTACAATCTTCTACACTTCCTGGGTCCGTATCCTTCTATTCCCATCCTATTCATATATTTGTCAAGATGCCCCTTAAATGTCCCTATCGTCCCTGCCTCCACTACCTCCTCCGGTAGTGAGTTCCAGGCACCCACTACCCTCTGCGTAAAAAACTTGCCTCGTACATCTACTCTAAACTTTGCCCCTCTCACCTTAAACCTATGCCCCCTAGTAATTGACCCCTCTACCCTGGGGAAAAGCCTCTGACTATCCACTCTGTCTATGCCCCTCATAATTTTGTATACCTCTATCAGGTCGCCCCTCAACCTCCTTCGTTCCAGTGAGAACAAACCGAGTTTATTCAATCGCTCCTCATAGCTTATGCCCTCCATACCAGGCAACATTCTGGTAAATCTCTTCTGCACCCTCTCTAAAGCCTCCACATCCTTCTGGTAGTGTGGCGACCAGAATTGAACACTATACTCCAAGTGTGGCCTAACTAAGGTTCTATACAGCTGCAACATGACTTGCCAATTCTTATACTCAATGCCCCGGCCAATGAAGGCAAGCATGCCGTATGCCTTCTTGACTACCTTCTCCACCTGTGTTGCCCCTTTCAGTGACCTGTGGACCTGTACACCTAGATCTCTCTGACTTTCAATACTCTTGAGGGTTCTACCATTCACTGTATATTCCCTACCTGCATTAGCCCTTCCAAAATGCATTACCTCACATTTGTCCAGGTTAAACTCCATCTGCCATCTCTCCGCCCAAGTCTCCAGACAATCTAAATCCTGCTGTATCCTCAGACAGTCCTCATCGCTATCCGCAATGCCACCAACCTTTGTGTCGTCTGCAAACTTACTAATCAGACCAGTTACATTTTCCTCCAAATCATTTATATATACTACAAAGAGCAAAGGTCCCAGCACTGATCCCTGTGGAACACCACTGGTCACAGCCCTCCAATTAGAAAAGCATCCCTCCATTGCTACCCTCTGCCTTCTATGGCCTAGCCAGTTCTGTATCCACCTTGCCAGTTCACCCCTGATCCCGTGTGACTTCACCTTTTGTACTAGTCTACCATGAGGGACCTTGTCAAAGGCCTTACTGAAGTCCATATAGACAACATCTACTGCCCTACCTGCATCAATCATCTTAGTGACCTCCTCGAAAAACTCTATCAAGTTAGTGAGACACGACCTCCCCTTCACAAAACCGTGCTGCCTCTCACTAATACGTCCATTTGCTTCCAAATGGGAGTAGATCCTGTCTCGAAGAATTCTCTCCAGTAATTTCCCTACCACTGAAGTAAGGCTCACCGGCCTGTAGTTCCCGGGATTATCCCTGCCACCCTTCTTAAACAGAGGAACAACATTGGCTATTCTCCAGTCCTCCGGGACATCCCCTGAAGACAGCGAGGATCCAAAGATTTCTGTCAAGGCCTCAGCAATTTCCTCTCCAGCCTCCTTCAGTATTCTGGGGTAGATCCCATCCGGCCCTGGGGACTTAACTACCTTAATATTTTTTAAGACACCCAACACCTCGTCTTTTTGGATCACAATGTGACCCAGGCTATCTACACCCCCTTCTCCAGACTCAACATCTACCAATTCCTTCTCTTTGGTGAATACTGATGCAAAGTATTCATTTAGTACCTCGCCCATTTCCTCTGGCTCCACACATAGATTCCCTTGCCTATCCTTCAGTGGGCCAACCCTTTCCCTGGCTACCCTCTTGCTTTTTATGTAAGTGTAAAAAGCCTTGGGATTTTCCTTAACCCTATTTGCCAATGACTTTTCATGACCCCTTCTAGCCCTCCTGACTCCTTGCTTAAGTTCCTTCCTACTTTCCTTATATGCCACACAGGCTTCGTCTGTTCCCAGCCTTTTAGCCCTGACAAATGCCTCCTTTTTCTTTTTGACGAGGCCTACAATATCACTCGTCAGACTGAGGGAGTGCTGCACTGTCTGCTGTGTCACACTGAGGGAGTGCTGCACTGTCTGCAGTGTCACACTGAGGGAGTGCTGCACTATCTCCAGTGTCACACTGAGGGAGTGCTGCCCTGTCCCCAGTGTCACACTGAGGGAGTGCTGCCCTGTCCCCAGTGTCACACTGAGGGAGTGCTGGCCTGTCCCCAGTGTCACACTGAGGGAGTGCTGCACTGTCTCCAGTGTCACACTGAGGGAGTGCTGCCCTGTCCCCAGTGTCACACTGAGGGAGTGCTGCCCTGTTCCCAGTGTCACACTGAGGGAGTGCTGCCCTGTTCCCAGTGTCACACTGAGGGAGTGCTGCACTGTCTCCAGTGTCACTCTGAGGGAGTGCTGCACTGTCTCCAGTGTCACACTGAGGGAGTGCTGCCCTGTCCCCAGTGTCACACTGAGGGAGTGCTGCCCTGTCTCCAGTGTCACACTGAGGGTGTGCTGCACTGTCTGCAGTGTCACACTGAGGGAGTGCTGCACTGTCCCCAGTGTCACACTGAGGGTGTGCTGCACTGTCTGCAGTGTCACACTGAGGGAGTGCTGCCCTGTCCCCAGTGTCACACTGAGGGAGTGCTGCACTGTCTCCCACACCAGTGTCACACTGAGGGAGTGCTGCCCTGTCCCCAGTGTCACACTGAGGGAGTGCTGCCCTGTCCCCAGTGTCACACTGAGGGAGTGCTGCCCTGTCCCCAGTGTCACACTGAGGGAGTGCTGCCCTGTCCCCAGTGTCACACTGAGGGAGTGCTGCCCTGTCCCCAGTGTCACACTGAGGGAGTGCTGCACTGTCTCCCACACCAGTGTCACACTGAGGGAGTTCTGCCCTGTCCCCAGTGTCACACTGAGGGAGTTCTGCACTGTCTGCAGTGTCACACTGAGGGAGTGCTGCACTGTCTCCAGTGTCACACTGAGGGAGTGCTGCTCTGTCTCCCACACCAGTGTCACACTGAGGGAGTGCTGCCCTGTCCCCAGTGTCACACTGAGGGAGTGCTGCCCTGTCCCCAGTGTCACACTGAGGGAGTGCTGCCCTGTCACCAGTGTCACACTGAGGGAGTGCTGCACTGTCTCCAGTGTCACACTGAGGGAGTGCTGCACTGTCTGCAGTGTCACACTGAGGGAGTGCTGCCCTGTCCCCAGTGTCACACTGAGGGAGTGCTGCACTGTCCCCAGTGTCACACTGAGGGAGTGCTGCACTGTCTCCCACACCAGTGTCACACTGAGGGAGTGCTGCCCTGTCCCCAGTGTCACACTGAGGGAGTGCTGCCCTGTCCCCAGTGTCACACTGAGGGAGTGCTGCACTGTCCCCAGTGTCATACTGAGGGAGTGCTGCCCTGTCCCCAGTGTCACACTGAGGGAGTGCTGCCCTGTCCCCAGTGTCACACTGAGGGAGTGCTGCCCTGTCTCCAGTGTCATACTGAGGGAGTGCTGCACTGTCCCCAGTGTCACTCTGAGGGAGTGCTGCCCTGTCCCCAGTGTCACACTGAGGGAGTGCTGCACTGTCTCCCACACCAGTGTCACACTGAGGGAGTGCTGCACTGTCTGCAGTGTCACACTGAGGGAGTGCTGCACTGTCTCCCACACCAGTGTCACACTGAGGGAGTGCTGCCCTGTCCCCAGTGTCACACTGAGGGAGTGCTGCACTGTCTCCAGTGTCACACTGAGGGATGCTGCCCTGTCCCCAGTGTCACACTGAGGGTGTGCTGCACTGTCTGCAGTGTCACACTGAGGGAGTGCTGCACTGTCTCCCAGTGTCACACAGAGGGAGTGCTGCACTGTCTCCCACACCAGTGTCACACTGAGGGAGTGCTGCACTGTCCCCAGTGTCACACTGAGGGAGTGCTGCACTGTCTCCCACACCAGTGTCACACTGAGGGAGTTCTGCCCTGTCTGCAGTGTCACACTGAGGGAGTGCTGCACTGTCCCCAGTGTCACACTGAGGGAGTGCTGCCCTGTCCCCAGTGTCACACTGAGGGAGTGCTGCACTGTCCCCAGTGTCATACTGAGGGAGTGCTGCCCTGTCCCCAGTGTCACACTGAGGGAGTGCTGCCCTGTCCCCAGTGTCACACTGAGGGAGTGCTGCACTGTCCCCAGTGTCATACTGAGGGAGTGCTGCCCTGTCCCCAGTGTCACACTGAGGGAATGCTGCCCTGTCTCCAGTGTCATACTGAGGGAGTGCTGCACTGTCCCCAGTGTCACTCTGAGGGAGTGCTGCCCTGTCCCCAGTGTCACACTGAGGGATGCTGCCCTGTCCCCAGTGTCACACTGAGGGAGTGCTGCACTGTCCCCAGTGTCATACTGAGGGAGTGCTGCCCTGTCCCCAGTGTCACACTGAGGGAATGCTGCCCTGTCTCCAGTGTCATACTGAGGGAGTGCTGCACTGTCTCCCACACCAGTGTCACACTGAGGGAGTGCTGCCCTGTCTCCAGTGTCACACTGAGGGAGTGCTGCCCTGTCCCCAGTGTCACACTGAGGGAGTGCTGCACTGTCCCCAGTGTCATACTGAGGGAGTGCTGCCCTGTCCCCAGTGTCACACTGAGGGAGTGCTGCACTGTCCCCAGTGTCACTCTGAGGGAGTGCTGCCCTGTCCCCAGTGTCACACTGAGGGAGTGCTGCACTGTCTCCAGTGTCACACTGAGGGATGCTGCCCTGTCCCCAGTGTCACACTGAGGGAGTGCTGCACTGTCTCCCACACCAGTGTCACACTGAGGGAGTGCTGCACTGTCTCCAGTGTCACACTGAGGGAGTGCTGCCCTGTCCCCAGTGTCACACTGAGGGAGTGCTGCCCTGTCCCCAGTGTCACACTGAGGGAGTGCTGCACTGTCTCCCACACCAGTGTCACACTGAGGGAGTGCTGCACTGTCTGCAGTGTCACACTGAGGGAGTGCTGCACTGTCTCCCACACCAGTGTCACACTGAGGGAGTGCTGCCCTGTCCCCAGTGTCACACTGAGGGAGTGCTGCACTGTCTCCAGTGTCACACTGAGGGATGCTGCCCTGTCCCCAGTGTCACACTGAGGGAGTGCTGCACTGTCTCCCACACCAGTGTCACACTGAGGGAGTGCTGCACTGTCTCCCACACCAGTGTCACACTGAGGGAGTGCTGCACTGTCTGCAGTGTCACACTGAGGGAGTGCTGCACTGTCTCCCACACCAGTGTCACAGTGAGGGAGTGCTGCCCTGTCTGCAGTGTCACACTGAGGGAGTGCTGCACTGTCTCCCACACCAGTGTCACACTGAGGGAGTGCTGCCCTGTCCCCAGTGTCACACTGAGGGAGTGCTGCCCTGTCCCCAGTGTCACACTGAGGGATGCTGCCCTGTCCCCAGTGTCACACTGAGGGAGTGCTGCACTGTCTCCAGTGTCACACTGAGGGATGCTGCCCTGTCCCCAGTGTCACACTGAGGGAGTGCTGCACTGTCCCCAGTGTCACACTGAGGGAGTGCTGCACTGTCTCCAGTGTCACACTGAGGGAGTGCTGCACTGTCTCCCACACCAGTGTCACACTGAGGGAGTGCTGCACTGTCCCCAGTGTCACACTGAGGGAGTGCTGCCCTGTCCCCAGTGTCACTCTGAGGGAGTGCTGCACTGTCCCCAGTGTCACACTGAGGGAGTGCTGCCCTGTCCCCAGTGTCACACTGAGGGAGTGCTGCACTGTCCCCAGTGTCACACTGAGGGAGTGCTGCACTGTCTCCAGTGTCACACTGAGGGAGTGCTGCCCTGTCCCCAGTGTCACACTGAGGGAGTGCTGCACTGTCTCCCACACCAGTGTCACACTGAGGGAGTGCTGCACTGTCTCCAGTGTCACACTGAGGGAGTGCTGCCCTGTCTCCAGTGTCACACTGAGGGAGTGCTGCCCTGTCTCCAGTGTCACACTGAGGGAGTGCTGCACTGTCTCCCACACCAGTGTCACACTGAGGGAGTGCTGCCCTGTCCCCAGTGTCACACTGAGGGAGTGCTGCCCTGTCCCCAGTGTCACACTGAGGGAGTGCTGCCCTGTCTCCAGTGTCACACTGAGGGAGTGCTGCCCTGTCCCCAGTGTCACACTGAGGGAGTGCTGGCCTGTCCCCAGTGTCACACTGAGGGAGTGCTGCACTGTCTCCAGTGTCACACTGAGGGAGTGCTGCACTGTCCCCAGTGTCACACTGAGGGAGTGCTGCACTGTCTCCAGTGTCACACTGAGGGAGTGCTGCCCTGTCCCCAGTGTCACACTGAGGGAGTGCTGCCCTGTTCCCAGTGTCACACTGAGGGAGTGCTGCCCTGTCCCCAGTGTCACACTGAGGGAGTGCTGCACTGTCTCCCACACCAGTGTCACACTGAGGGAGTGCTGCCCTGTTCCCAGTGTCACACTGAGGGAGTGCTGCACTGTCTCCAGTGTCACTCTGAGGGAGTGCTGCACTGTCTCCAGTGTCACACTGAGGGAGTTCTGCACTGTCTCCAGTTTCACACTGAGGGAGTGCTGCACTGTCCCCAGTGTCACATTGAGGGAGTGCTGCACTGTCTCCAGTGTCACACTGAGGGAGTGCTGCCCTGTCCCCAGTGTCACACTGAGGGAGTGCTGCCCTGTCTCCAGTGTCACACTGAGGGAGTGCTGCACTGTCTCCCACACCAGTGTCACACTGAGGGAGTGCTGCACTGTCCCCAGTGTCACATTGAGGGAGTGCTGCACTGTCTCCAGTGTCACACTGAGGGAGTGCTGCCCTGTCTCCAGTGTCACACTGAGGGAGTGCTGCCCTGTCCCCAGTGTCACACTGAGGGAGTGCTGGCCTGTCCCCAGTGTCACACTGAGGGAGTGCTGCACTGTCTCCAGTGTCACACTGAGGGAGTGCTGCCCTGTCCCCAGTGTCACACTGAGGGAGTGCTGCCCTGTTCCCAGTGTCACACTGAGGGAGTGCTGCCCTGTCCCCAGTGTCACACTGAGGGAGTGCTGCACTGTCTCCCACACCAGTGTCACACTGAGGGAGTGCTGCCCTGTTCCCAGTGTCACACTGAGGGAGTGCTGCACTGTCTCCAGTGTCACTCTGAGGGAGTGCTGCACTGTCTCCAGTGTCACACTGAGGGAGTTCTGCACTGTCTCCAGTTTCACACTGAGGGAGTGCTGCACTGTCCCCAGTGTCACATTGAGGGAGTGCTGCACTGTCTCCAGTGTCACACTGAGGGAGTGCTGCCCTGTCCCCAGTGTCACACTGAGGGAGTGCTGCACTGTCTGCAGTGTCACACTGAGGGAGTGCTGCACTGTCTCCCACACCAGTGTCACACTGAGGGAGTGCTGCCCTGTCCCCAGTGTCACACTGAGGGAGTGCTGCACTGTCCCCAGTGTCACACTGAGGGAGTGCTGCACTGTCCCCAGTGTCATACTGAGGGAGTGCTGCACTGTCTCCAGTGTCACACTGAGGGATGCTGCCCTGTCCCCAGTGTCACACTGAGGGAGTGCTGCACTGTCTCCCACACCAGTGTCACACTGAGGGAGTGCTGCCCTGTCTGCAGTGTCACACTGAGGGAGTGCTGCACTGTCTCCCACACCAGTGTCACACTGAGGGAGTGCTGCCCTGTCCCCAGTGTCACACTGAGGGATGCTGCCCTGTCCCCAGTGTCACACTGAGGGAGTGCTGCACTGTCTCCAGTGTCACACTGAGGGATGCTGCCCTGTCCCCAGTGTCACACTGAGGGAGTGCTGCCCTGTCCCCAGTGTCACACTGAGGGATGCTGCCCTGTCCCCAGTGTAACACTGAGGGAGTGCTGCACTGTCCCCAGTGTCACACTGAGGGAGTGCTGCACTGTCTCCAGTGTCACACTGAGGGAGTGCTGCCCTGTCCCCAGTGTCACACTGAGGGAGTGCTGCCCTGTCCCCAGTGTCACACTGAGGGAGTGCTGCACTGTCTCCCACACCAGTGTCACACTGAGGGAGTGCTGCACTGTCCCCAGTGTCACACTGAGGGAGTGCTGCACTGTCTCCAGTGTCACACTGAGGGAGTGCTGCCCTGTCCCCAGTGTCACACTGAGGGAGTGCTGCACTGTCTCCCACACCAGTGTCACACTGAGGGAGTGCTGCACTGTCTCCAGTGTCACACTGAGGGAGTGCTGCCCTGTCTCCAGTGTCACACTGAGGGAGTGCTGCCCTGTCTCCAGTGTCACACTGAGGGAGTGCAGCACTGTCTCCCACACCAGTGTCACACTGAGGGAGTGCTGCACTGTCTCCAGTGTCACACTGAGGGAGTGCTGCCCTGTCTCCAGTGTCACACTGAGGGAGTGCTGCCCTGTCTCCAGTGTCACACTGAGGGAGTGCTGCACTGTCTCCCACACCAGTGTCACACTGAGGGAGAGCTGCCCTGTCTCCAGTGTCACACTGAGGGAGTGCTGCCCTGTCCCCAGTGTCACACTGAGGGAGTGCTGCCCTGTCTCCAGTGTCACACTGAGGGAGTGCTGCCCTGTCCCCAGTGTCACACTGAAGGAGTGCTGCACTGTCCCCAGTGTCACACTGAGGGAGTGCTGCCCTGTCTCCAGTTTCACACTGAGGGAGTGCTGCTCTGTCTCCAGTGTCACACTGAGGGAGTGCTGCTCTGTCTCCATTGTCACACTGAGGGAGTGCTGCACTGTCCCCAGTGTCACACTGAGCGAGTGCTGCACTGTCTGCAGTGTCACACTGAGGGAGTGCTGCCCTGTCCCCAGTGTCACACTGAGGGAGTGCTGCCCTGTCCCCAGTGTCACACTGAGGGACTGCTGCACTGTCTCCAGTGTCACACTGAAGGAGTGCTGCCCTGTCCCCAGTGTCACACTGAGGGAGTGCTGCCCTGTCCCCAGTGTCACACTGAGGGAGTGCTGCCCTGTCCCCAGTGTCACACTGAGGGAGTGCTGCCCTGTCCCCAGTGTCACACTGAGGGAGTGCTGCCCTGTCCCCAGTGTCACACTGAGGGAGTGCTGCCCTGTCCCCAGTGTCACACTGAGGGAGTGCTGCCCTGTCTGCAGTGTCACACTGAGGGAGTGCTGCACTGTCTCCCACACCAGTGTCACACTGAGGGAGTGCTGGCCTGTCCCCAGTGTCACACTGAGGGAGTGCTGCCCTGTCCCCAGTGTCACACTGAGGGAGTGCTGCACTGTCTCCAGTGTCACACTGAGGGAGTGCTGCCCTGTCCCCAGTGTCACACTGAGGGAGTGCTGCCCTGTCTGCAGTGTCACACTGAGGGAGTGCTGCACTGTCTCCCACACCAGTGTCACACTGAGGGAGTGCTGCCCTGTCTGCAGTGTCACACTGAGGGAGTGCTGCACTGTCTCCCACACCAGTGTTACACTGAGGGAGTGCTGCCCCGTCTCCCAGACCAGTGTCACACTGAGGGAGTGCTGCCCTGTCTCCAGTGTCACACTGAGGGAGTGCTGCACTGTCCCCAGTGTCACACTGAGGGAGTGCTGCCCTGTCCCCAGTGTCACACTGAGGGAGTGCTGCACTGTCCCCAGTGTCACACTGAGGGAGTGCTGCCCTGTCCCCAGTGTCACACTGAGGGAGTGCTGCACTGTCCCCAGTGTCACACTGAGGGAGTGCTGCACTGTCTGCAGTGTCACACTGAGGGAGTGCTGCACTGTCTCCCACACCAGTGTCACACTGAGGGAGTGCTGCCCTGTCTCCAGTGTCACACTGAGGGAGTGCTGCACTGTCTGCAGTGTCACACTGAGGGAGTGCTGCCCTGTCCCCAGTGTCACACTGAGGGAGTGCTGCACTGTCCCCAGTGTCATACTGAGGGAGTGCTGCCCTGTCTGCAGTGTCACACTGAGGGAGTGCTGCCCTGTCCCCAGTGTCACACTGAGGGAGTGCTGCACTGTCCCCAGTGTCATACTGAGGGAGTGCTGCCCTGTCTCCAGTGTCACACTGAGGGAGTGCTGCACTGTCTCCCACACCAGTGTCACACTGAGGGAGTGCTGCCCTGTCCCCAGTGTCACACTGAGGGAGTGCTGCCCTGTCTCCAGTGTCACACTGAGGGAGTGCTGCCCTGTCCCCAGTGTCACACTGAGGGAGTGCTGCCCTGTCCCCAGTGTCACACTGAGGGAGTGCTGCCCTGTCTCCAGTGTCACACTGAGGGAGTGCTGCTCTGTCTCCATTGTCACACTGAGGGAGTGCTGCCCTGTCACCAGTGTCACACTGAGGGATTGCTTCTCTGTCTCCCACACCAGTGTCACACTGAGGGAGTGCTGCACTGTCCCCAGTGTCACACTGAAGGAGTGCTGCACTGTCACCAGTGTCACACTGAGGGAGTGCTGCACTGTCCCCAGTGTCACACTGAGGGAGTGCTGCCCTGTCCCCAGTGTCACACTGAGGGAGTGCTGCCCTGTCTCCAGTGTCACACTGAGGGAGTGCTGCCCTGTCCCCAGTGTCACACTGAGGGAATGCTGCACTGTCTGCAGTGTCACACTGAGGGAGTGCTGCCCTGTCCCCAGTGTCACACTGAGGGAGTGCTGCCCTGTCTCCAGTGTCACACTGAGGGAGTGCTGCCCTGTCCCCAGTGTCACACTGAGGGATGCTGCACTGTCCCCAGTGTCACACTGAGGGAGTGCTGCCCTGTCCCCAGTGTCACACTGAGGGAGTGCTGCACTGTCCCCAGTGTCACACTGAGGGAGTGCTGCCCTGTCCCCAGTGTCACACTGAGGGAGTGCTGCCCTGTCCCCAGTGTCACACTGAGGGAGAGCTGCCCTGTCCCCAGTGTCACACTGAGGGAGTGCTGCTCTGTCTCCATTGTCACACTGAGGGAGTGCTGCACTGTCACCAGTGTCACACTGAGGGAGTGCTGCCCTGTCCCCAGTGTCACACTGAGGGAGTGCTGCTCTGTCTCCAGTGTCACACTGAGGGAGTGCTGCACTGTCCCCAGTGTCACACTGAGGGAGAGCTGCCCTGTCTCCAGTTTCACACTGAGGGAGTGCTGCCCTGTCTCCAGTGTCACACTGAGGGAGTGCTGCACTGTCACCAGTGTCACACTGAGGGAGTGCTGCACTGTCACCAGTGTCACACTGAGGGAGTGCTGCACTGTCACCAGTGTCACACTGAGGGAGTGCTGCCCTGTCCCCAGTGTCACACTGAGGGAATGCTGCACTGTCCCCAGTGTCACACTGAGGGAGTGCTGCACTGTCCCCAGTGTCACACTGAGGGAGTGCTGCTCTGTCTCCATTGTCACACTGAGGGAGTGCTGCACTGTCACCAGTGTCACACTGAGGGAGTGCTGCACTGTCTGCAGTGTCACACTGAGGGAGTGCTGCCCTGTCCCCAGTGTCACACTGAGGGAGTGCTACCCTGTCCCCAGTGTCACACTGAGGGAGTGCTGCCCTGTCCCCAGTGTCACACTGAGGGAGTGCTGCACTGTCACCAGTGTCACACTGAGGGAGTGCTGCACTGTCCCCAGTGTCACACTGAAGGAGTGCTGCACTGTCTCCAGTGTCACACTGAGGGAGTGCTGCCCTGTCTCCAGTGTCACACTGAGGGAGTGCTGCCCTGTCTCCAGTGTCACACTGAGGGAGTGCTGCACTGTCACACTGAGGGAGTGCTGCACTGTCTCCAGTGTCACACTGAGGGAGTGCTGCCCTGTCTCCAGTGTCACACTGAGGGAGTGCTGCCCTGTCTCCAGTGTCACACTGAGGGAGTGCTGCCCCGTCTCCCACACCAGTGTCACACTGAGGGAGTGCTGCCCTGTCCCCAGTGTCACACTGAGGGAGTGCTGCACTGTCCCCAGTGTCACACTGAGGGAGTGCTGCCCTGTCCCCAGTGTCACACTGAGGGAGTGCTGCCCTGTCCCCAGTGTCACACTGAGGGAGTGCTGCACTGTCCCCAGTGTCACACTGAGCGAGTGCTGCACTGTCCCCAGTGTCACACTGAGGGAGTGCTGCTCTGTCTCCAGTGTCACACTGAGGGAGTGCTGCACTGTCCCCAGTGTCACACTGAGGGAGTGCTGCACTGTCACCAGTGTCACACTGAGGGAGTGCTGCCCTGTCCCCAGTGTCACACTGAGGGAGTGCTGCTCTGTCTCCAGTGTCACACTGAGGGAGTGCTGCACTGTCCCCAGTGTCACACTGAGGGAGAGCTGCCCTGTCTCCAGTTTCACACTGAGGGAGTGCTGCTCTGTCTCCATTGTCACACTGAGGGAGTGCTGCACTGTCACCAGTGTCACACTGAGGGAGTGCTGCCCTGTCCCCAGTGTCACACTGAGGGAGTGCTGCACTGTCACCAGTGTCACACTGAGGGAGTGCTGCCCTGTCCCCAGTGTCACACTGAGGGAATGCTGCACTGTCCCCAGTGTCACACTGAGGGAGTGCTGCACTGTCCCCAGTGTCACACTGAGGGAGTGCTGCTCTGTCTCCATTGTCACACTGAGGGAGTGCTGCACTGTCACCAGTGTCACACTGAGGGAGTGCTGCTCTGTCTCCATTGTCACACTGAGGGAGTGCTGCCCTGTCCCCAGTGTCACACTGAGGGAGGGCTGCCCTGTCCCCAGTGTCACACTGAGGGAGTGCTGCCCTGTCCCCAGTGTCACACTGAGGGAGTGCTGCCCTGTCCCCAGTGTCACACTGAGGGAGTGCTGCCCTGTCCCCAGTGTCACACTGAGGGAGTGCTGCACTGTCACCAGTGTCACACTGAGGGAGTGCTGCACTGTCCCCAGTGTCACACTGAAGGAGTGCTGCACTGTCTCCAGTGTCACACTGAGGGAGTGCTGCCCTGTCTCCAGTGTCACACTGAGGGAGTGCTGCCCTGTCTCCAGTGTCACACTGAGGGAGTGCTGTTCTGTCTCCAGTGTCACACTGAGGGAGTGCTGCCCTGTCTCCAGTGTCACACTGAGGGAGTGCTGCCCCGTCTCCCACACCAGTGTCACACTGAGGGAGTGCTGCCCTGTCCCCAGTGTCACACTGAGGGAGTGCTGCACTGTCCCCAGTGTCACACTGAGGGAGTGCTGCCCTGTCCCCAGTGTCACACTGAGGGAGTGCTGCCCTGTCCCCAGTGTCACACTGAGGGAGTGCTGCACTGTCCCCAGTGTCACACTGAGCGAGTGCTGCACTGTCTGCAGTGTCACACTGAGGGAGTGCTGCCCTGTCCCCAGTGTCACACTGAGGGAGTGCTGCCCTGTCTCCAGTGTCACACTGAGGGAGTGCTGCACTGTCCCCAGTGTCACACTGAGGGAGTGCTGCCCTGTCTCCAGTGTCACACTGAGGGAGTGCTGCCCTGTCCCCAGTGTCACACTGAGGGAGTGCTGCCCTGTCCCCAGTGTCACACTGAGGGAGTGCTGCCCTGTCCCCAGTGTCACACTGAGGGAGTGCTGCACTGTCTCCCACACCAGTGTCACACTGAGGGAGTGCTGCCCTGTCACCAGTGTCACACTGAGGGAGTGCTGCACTGTCTCCAGTGTCACACTGAGGGAGTGCTAGACTGTCTCCCACACCAGTGTTACACTGAGGGAGTGCTGCATTGTCTCCCACACCAGTGTCACACTGAGGGAGTGCTGCACTGTCCCCAGTGTCACACTGAGGGAGTGCTGCCCTGTCCCCAGTGTCACACTGAGGGAGTGCTGCCCTGTCCCCAGTGTCACACTGAGGGAGTGCTGCATTGTCTCCCACACCAGTGTCACACTGAGGGAGTGCTGCATTGTCTCCCACACCAGTGTCACACTGAGGGAGTGCTGCACTGTCCCCAGTGTCACACTGAGGGAGTGCTGCCCTGTCCCCAGTGTCACACTGAGGGAGTGCTAGACTGTCTCCCACACCAGTGTTACACTGAGGGAGTGCTGCATTGTCTCCCACACCAGTGTCACACTGAGGGAGTGCTGCACTGTCCCCAGTGTCACACTGAGGGAGTGCTGCCCCGTCTCCCACACCAGTGTCACACTGAGGGAGTGCTGCCCTGTCCCCAGTGTCACACTGAGGGAGTGCTGCACTGTCCCCAGTGTCACACTGAGGGAGTGCTGCCCCGTCTCCCACACCAGTGTCACACTGAGGGAGTGCTGCCTTGTCCCCAGTGTCACACTGAGGGAGTGCTGCCCTGTCCCCAGTGTCACACTGAGGGAGTGCTGCCCTGTCCCCAGTGTCACACTGAGGGAGTGCTGCCCTGTCCCCAGTGTCACACTGAGGGAGTGCTGCATTGTCTCCCACACCAGTGTCACTCTGAGGGAGTGCTGCACTGTCCCCAGTGTCACACTGAGGGAGTGCTGCACTGTCTCCCACACCAGTGTCACACTGAGGGAGTGCTGCACTGTCTCCAGTGTCACACTGAGGGAGTGCTGCCCTGTCTCCAGTGTCACACTGAGGGAGTGCTGCACTGTCTCCCACACCAGTGTCACACTGAGGGAGTGCTGCACTGTCTCCAGTGTCACACTGAGGGAGTGCTGCCCTGTCCCCAGTGTCACACTGAGGGAGTGCTGCCCTGTCCCCAGTGTCACACTGAGGGGGTGCTGCCCTGTCCCCAGTGTCACACTGAGCGAGTGCTGCACTGTCCCCAGTGTCACACTGAGGGAGTGCTGCCCTGTCCCCAGTGTCACACTGAGGGAGTGCTGCACTGTCCCCAGTGTCACACTGAGGGAGTGCTGCCCTGTCCCCAGTGTCACACTGAGGGATGCTGCACTGTCTCCAGTGTCACACTGAGGGAGTGCTGCCCTGTCCCCAGTGTCACACTGAGGGAGTGCTGCACTGTCTCCCACACCAGTGTCACACTGAGGGAGTGCTGCACTGTCCCCAGTGTCACACTGAGGGAGTGCTGCCCTGTCCCCAGTGTCACACTGAGGGAGTGCTGCCCTGACCCCAGTGTCACACTGAGGGAGTGCTACACTGTCTCCCTCACCAGTGTCACACTGAGGGAGTGCTGCACTGTCTCCCACACCAGTGTAACACTGAGGGAGTGCTGCACTGTCTCCCACACCAGTGTCACACTGAGGGAGTGCTGCCCTGTCCCCAGTGTCACACTGAAGGAGTGCTGCCCTGTCCCCAGTGTCACACTGAGGGAGTGCTGCACTGTCTCCCACACCAGTGTCACACTGAGGGAGTGCTGCACTGTCTCCCACACCAGTGTCTCACTGAGGGAGTGCTGCACTGTCTCCAGTGTCACACTGAGGGAGTGCTGCCCTGTCCCCAGTGTCGCACTGAGGGAGTGCTGCACTGTCTCCAGTGTCACACTGAGGGAGTGCTGCACTGTCTCCCACACCAGTGTCACACTGAGGGAGTGCTGCACTGTCTCCAGTGTCGCACTGAGGGAGTGCTGCCCTGTCCCCAGTGTCGCACTGAGGGAGTGCTGCACTGTCTCCAGTGTCACACTGAGGGAGTGCTGCACTGTCCCCAGTGTCACACTGAGGGAGTGCTGCACTGTCTCCCACACCAGTGTCACACTGAGGGAGTGCTGCACTGTCTCCCACACCAGTGTCACACTGAGGGAGTGCTGCCCTGCCCCCAGTGTCACACTGAGGGAGTGCTGCACTGTCTCCCACACCAGTGTCACACTGAGGGAGTGCTGCACTGTCTCCCACACCAGTGTCACACTGAGGGAGTGCTGCACTGTGCCAGTGTCACACTGAGGGAGTGCTGCCCTGTCCCCAGTGTCGCACTGAGGGAGTGCTGCCCTGTCCCCAGTGTCACACTGAGGGAGTGCTGCCCTGTCTCCAGTGTCACACTGAGGGAGTGCTGCCCTGTCACCAGTGTCACACTGAGGGAGTGCTGCCCTGTCCCCAGTGTCACACTGAGGGAGTGCTGCTCTGTCTCCAGTGTCACACCGAGGGAGTGCTGCACTGTCCCCAGTGTCACATTGAGGGAGTGCTGCCCTGTCCCCAGTGTCACACTGAGGGAGTGCTGCCCTGTCCCCAGTGTCACACTGAGGGAGTGCTGCTCTGTCTCCAGTGTCACACCGAGGGAGTGCTGCACTGTCCCCAGTGTCACATTGAGGGAGTGCTGCCCTGTCCCCAGTGTCACACTGAGGGAGTGCTGCCCTGTCCCCAGTGTCACACTGAGGGAGTGCTGCCCTGTCCCCAGTGTCACACTGAGTGAGTGCTGCACTGTCTCCAGTGTCACACTGAGGGAGTGCTGCCCTGTCCCCAGTGTCACACTGAGGGAGTGCTGGCCTGTCCCCAGTGTCACACTGAGGGAGTGCTGCACTGTCTCCAGTGTCACACTGAGGGAGTGCTGCACTGTCCCCAGTGTCACACTGAGGGAGTGCTGCCCTGTCCCCAGTGTCACACTGAGGGAGTGCTGGCCTGTCCCCAGTGTCACACTGAGGGAGTGCTGCACTGTCACCAGTGTCACACTGAGGGAGTGCTGCCCTGTCCCCAGTGTCACTCTGAGGGAGTGCTGCCCTGTCTGCAGTGTCACACTGAGGGAGTGCTGCCCTGTCCCCAGTGTCACACTGAGGGAGTGCTGCACTGTCTCCAGTGTCACACTGAGGGAGTGCTGCCCTGTCCCCAGTGTCACTCTGAGGGAGTGCTGCCCTGTCCCCAGTGTCACACTGAGGGAGTGCTGCCCTGTCTGCAGTGTCACACTGAGGGAGTGCTGCACTGTCTCCCACACCAGTGTCACACTGAGGGAGTGCTGCCCTGTCCCCAGTGTCACACTGAGGGAGTGCTGCACTGTCTCCAGTGTCACACTGAGGGAGTGCTGCACTGTCTCCAGTGTCACACTGAGGGAGTGCTGCCCTGTCCCCAGTGTCACACTGAGGGAGTGCTGCCCTGTCCCCAGTGTCACTCTGAGGGAGTGCTGCCCTGTCTGCAGTGTCACACTGAGGGAGTGCTGCCCTGTCCCCAGTGTCACACTGAGGGAGTGCTGCCCTGTCCCCAGTGTCACACTGAGGGAGTGCTGCCCTGTCCCCAGTGTCACACTGAGGGAGTGCTGCACTGTCTGCAGTGTCACACTGAGGGAGTGCTGCACTGTCTCCAGTGTCACACTGAGGGAGTGCTGCCCTGTCTCCCACACCAGTGTCACTCTGAGGGAGTGCTGCACTGTCTCCAGTGTCACACTGAGGGAGTGCTGCACTGTCCCCAGTGTCACACTGAGGGAGTGCTGCACTGTCCCCAGTGTCACACTGAGGGAGTGCTGCCCTGTCCCCAGTGTCACACTGAGGGAGTGCTGCACTGTCTCCAGTGTCACACTGAGGGAGTGCTGCCCTGTCCCCAGTGTCACACTGAGGGAGTGCTGCACTGTCCCCAGTGTCACACTGAGGGAGTGCTGCCCTGTCCCCAGTGTCACACTGAGGGAGTGCTGCACTGTCTCCCACACCAGTGTCACACTGAGGGAGTGCTGCACTGTCTCCAGTGTCACACTGCGGGAGTGCTGCACTGTCTCCAGTGTCACACTGAGGGAGTGCTGCCCTGTCCCCAGTGTCACACTGAGGGAGTGCTGCACTGTCCCCAGTGTCACACTGAGTGAGTGCTGCCCTGTCTCCAGTGTCACACTGAGGGAGTGCTGCCCTGTCCCCAGTGTCACACTGAGGGAGTGCTGCCCTGTCCCCAGTGTCACACTGAGGGAGTGCTGCCCTGTCCCCAGTGTCACACTGAGGGAGTGCTGCTCTGTCTCCAGTGTCACACTGAGGGAGTGCTGCTCTGTCTCCCACACCAGTGTCACACTGAGGGAGTGCTGCCCTGTCTCCAGTGTCACACTGAGGGAGTGCTGCCCTGTCCCCAGTGTCACACTGAGGGAGTGCTGCATTGTCTCCAGTGTCACACTGAGGGAGTGCTGCTCTGTCTCCCACACCAGTGTCACACTGAGGGAGTGCTGCCCTGTCTCCAGTGTCACACTGAGGGAGTGCTGCTCTGTCTCCAGTGTCACACTGAGGGAGTGCTGCTCTGTCTCCAGTGTCACACTGAGGGAGTGCTGCACTGTCTGCAGTGTCACATTGAGGGAGTGCTGCACTGTCTCCAGTGTCACACTGAGGGAGTGCTGCCCTTTCCCCAGTGTCACTCTGAGGGAGTGCTGCCCTGTCCCCAGTGTCACACTGAGGGAGTGCTGCCCTGTCACCAGTGTCACACCGAGGGAGTGCTGCCCTGTCCCCAGTGTCACACCGAGGGAGTGCTGCCCTGTCCCCAGTGTCACACTGAGGGAGTGCTGCCCTGTCCCCAGTGTCACACTGAGGGAGTGCTGCACTGTCTCCAGTGTCACACTGAGGGAGTGCTGCACTGTCTCCAGTGTCACATTGAGGGAGTGCTGCACTATCTCCAGTGTCACACTGAGGGAGTGCTGCACTGTCTCCAGTGTCACACTGAGGGAGTGCTGCACTGTCACCAGTGTCACACTGAGGGAGTGCTGCCCTGTCCCCAGTGTCACACTGAGGGAGTGCTGCCCTGTCCCCAGTGTCACACTGAGGGAGTGCTGCCCTGTCCCAGTGTCACACTGAGGGAGTGCTGCCCTGTCCCCAGTGTCACACTGAGGGAGTGCTGCACTGTCCCCAGTGTCACACTGAGGGAGTGCTGCACTGTCTGCAGTGTCACACTGAGGGAGTGCTGCACTGTCTCCAGTGTCACACTGAGGGAGTGCTGCACTGTCTCCAGTGTCACATTGAGGGAGTGCTGCACTATCTCCAGTGTCACACTGAGGGAGTGCTGCACTGTCTCCAGTGTCACACTGAGGGAGTGCTGCACTGTCACCAGTGTCACACTGAGGGAGTGCTGCCCTGTCCCCAGTGTCACACTGAGGGAGTGCTGCCCTGTCCCCAGTGTCACACTGAGGGAGTGCTGCACTGTCTCCAGTGTCACTCTGAGGGAGTGCTGCACTGTCACCAGTGTCACACTGAGGGAGTGCTGCACTGTCTCCAGTGTCACACTGAGGGAGTGCTGCACTGTCTGCAGTGTCACACTGAGGGAGTGCTGCACTGTCTCCCACACCAGTGTCACACTGAGGGAGTGCTGCCCTGTCTCCAGTGTCACACTGAGGGAGTGCTGCACTGTCTCCAGTGTCACACTGAGGGAGTGCTGCCCTGTCCCCAGTGTCACACTGAGGGAGTGCTGCACTGTCTCCCACACCAGTGTCACACTGAGGGAGTGCTGCCCTGTCCCCAGTGTCACACTGAGGGAGTGCTGCCCTGTCCCCAGTGTCACACTGAGGGAGTGCTGCACTGTCCCCAGTGTCACACTGAGGGAGTGCTGCCCTGTCCCCAGTGTCACACAGAGGGAGTGCTGCACTGTCCACAGTGTCATACTGAGGGAGTGCTGCACTGTCCCCAGTGTCATACTGAGGGAGTGCTGCACTGTCCCCAGTGTCATACTGAGGGAGTGCTGCACTGTCCCCAGTGTCACACTGAGGGAGTGCTGCCCTGTCCCCAGTGTCACACTGAGGGAGTGCTGCACTGTCCCCAGTGTCACACTGAGGGAGTGCTGCACTGTCCCCAGTGTCACACTGAGGGAGTGCTGCACTGTCCCCAGTGTCATACTGAGGGAGTGCTGCACTGTCCCCAGTGTCACACTGAGGGAGTGCTGCCCTGTCCCCAGTGTCACACTGAGGGAGTGCTGCACTGTCCCCAGTGTGACACTGAGGGAGTGCTGTCCTGTCCCCAGTGTCACACTGAGGGAGTGCTGCACTGTCTCCCACACCAGTGTAACACTGAGGAAGTGCTGCACTGTCTCCCACACCAGTGTAACACTGAGGGAGTGCTGCACTGTCCCCAGTGTGACACTGAGGGAGTGCTGTCCTGTCCCCAGTGTCACACTGAGGGAGTGCTGCACTGTCTCCCACACCAGTGTCACACTGAGGGAGTGCTGCACTGTCCCCAGTGTCACACTGAGGGATGCTGCCCTGTCCCCAGTGTCACACTGAGGGAGTGCTGCACTGTCTCCCACACCAGTGTCACACTGAGGGAGTGCTGCACTGTCCCCAGTGTCACACTGAGAGAGTGCTGCCCTGTCCCCAGTGTCACACTGAGGGAGTGCTGCACTGTCTCCAGTGTCACACTGAGGGAGTGCTGCCCTGTCTCCAGTGTCACACTGAGGGAGTGCTGCCCTGTCCCCAGTGTCACACTGAGGGAGTGCTGCCCTGTCCCCAGTGTCACACTGAGCGAGTGCTGCACTGTCTCCCACACCAGTGTCACACTGAGGGAGTGCTGCCCTGTCCCCAGTGTCACACTGAGGGAGTGCTGCCCTGTCCCCAGTGTCACACTGAGGGAGTGCTGCCCTGTCCCCAGTGTCACACTGAGGGAGTGCTGCACTGTCTCCCACACCAGTGTCACACTGAGGGAGTGCTGCACTGTCCCCAGTGTCACACTGAGGGAGTGCTGCCCTGTCCCCAGTGTCACACTGAGGGAGTGCTGCCCTGTCCCCAGTGTCACACTGAGGGAGTGCTGCCCTGTCCCCAGTGTCACACTGAGGGAGTGCTGCCCTGTCCCCAGTGTCACACTGAGGGAGTGCTGCACTGTCTCCCACACCAGTGTCACACTGAGGGAGTGCTGCACTGTCCCCAGTGTCACACTGAGGGAGTGCTGCACTGTCTCCAGTGTCACACTGAGGGAGTGCTGCCCTGTCCCCAGTGTCACACTGAGGGAGTGCTGCACTGTCCCCAGTGTCACACTGAGGGAGTGCTGCCCTGTCCCCAGTGTCACACTGAGGGAGTGCTGCACTGTCCCCAGTGTCACACTGAGGGAGTGCTGCCCTGTCCCCAGTGTCACACTGAGGGAGTGCTGCCCTGTCCCCAGTGTCACACTGAGGGAGTGCTGCCCTGTCCCCAGTGTCACACTGAGGGAGTGCTGCCCTGTCCCCAGTGTCACACTGAGGGAGTGCTGCACTGTCTCCCACACCAGTGTCACACTGAGGGATTGCTGCCCTGTCCCCAGTGTCACACTGAGGGAGTGCTGCACTGTCTCCAGTGTCACACTGAGGGAGTGCTGCCCTGTCCCCAGTGTCACACTGAGGGAGTGCTGCACTGTCCCCAGTGTCACACTGAGGGAGTGCTGCCCTGTCCCCAGTGTCACACTGAGGGAGTGCTGCCCTGTCCCCAGTGTCACACTGAGGGAGTGCTGCACTGTCCCCAGTGTCACACTGAGGGAGTGCTGCCCTGTCCCCAGTGTCACACTGAGGGAGTGCTGCACTGTCCCCAGTGTCACACTGAGGGAGTGCTGCCCTGTCCCCAGTGTCACACTGAGGGAGTGCTGCCCTGTCCCCAGTGTCACACTGAGGGAGTGCTGCACTGTCCCCAGTGTCACACTGAGGGAGTGCTGCCCTGTCTCCAGTTTCACACTGAGGGAGTGCTGCACTGTCTCCAGTGTCACACTGAGGGAGTGCTGGCCTGTCCCCAGTGTCACACTGAGGGAGTGCTGCCCTGTCCCCAGTGTCACACTGAGGGAGTGCTGCACTGTCTCCCACACCAGTGTCACACTGAGGGAGTGCTGCCCTGTCCCCAGTGTCACACTGAGGGAGTGCTGCTCTGTCCCCAGTGTCACACTGAGGGAGTGCTGCTCTGTCTCCATTGTCACACTGAGGGAGTGCTGCCCTGTCTCCAGTGTCACACTGAGGGAGTGCTGCCCTGTCTCCAGTGTCACACTGAGGGAGTGCTGCCCTGTCCCCAGTGTCACACTGAGGGAGTGCTGCACTGTCTCCAGTGTCACACTGAGGGAGTGCTGCACTGTCCCCAGTGTCACACTGAGGGAGTGCTGCACTGTCTCCCACACCAGTGTCACACTGAGGGAGTGCTGCACTGTCTCCAGTGTCACACTGAGGGAGTGCTGCCCTGTCCCCAGTGTCACACTGAGGGAGTGCTGCACTGTCTGCAATGTCACACTGAGGGAGTGCTGCACTGTCCCCAGTGTCACACTGAGGGAGTGCTGCACTGTCTCCCACACCAGTGTCACACTGAGGGAGTGCTGCACTGTCTCCAGTGTCACACTGAGGGAGTGCTGCCCTGTCCCCAGTGTCACACTGAGGGAGTGCTGCCCTGTCCCCAGTGTCACACTGAGGGAGTGCTGCCCAGTCTCCAGTGTCACACTGAGGGAGTGCTGCACTGTCTCCAGTGTCACACTGAGGGAGTGCTGCCCTGTCCCCAGTGTCACACTGAGGGAGTGCTGCCCTGTCCCCAGTGTCACACTGAGGGAGTGCTGCACTGTCCCCAGTGTCACACTGAAGGAGTGCTGCACTGTCACCAGTGTCACACTGAGGGAGTGCTGCCCTGTCCCCAGTGTCACACTGAGGGAGTGCTGCCCTGTCCCCAGTGTCACACTGAGGGAGTGCTGCACTGTCTCCAGTGTCACACTGAGGGAGTGCTGCCCTGTCTCCAGTGTCACACTGAGGGAGTGCTGCACTGTCCCCAGTGTCACACTGAAGGAGTGCTGCACTGTCACCAGTGTCACACTGAGGGAGTGCTGCCCTGTCCCCAGTGTCACACTGAGGGAGTGCTGCACTGTCTGCAGTGTCACACTGAGGGAGTGCTGCACTGTCTCCAGTGTCACACTGAGGGAGTGCTGCACTGTCTCCAGTGTCACACTGAGGGAGTGCTGCCCTGTCCCCAGTGTCACACTGAGGGAGTGCTGCACTGTCCCCAGTGTCACACTGAAGGAGTGCTGCACTGTCACCAGTGTCACACTGAGGGAGTGCTGCCCTGTCCCCAGTGTCACACTGAGGGAGTGCTGCACTGTCTCCAGTGTCACACTGAGGGAGTGCTGCCCTGTCTCCAGTGTCACACTGAGGGAGTGCTGCTCTGTCTCCAGTGTCACACTGAGGGAGTGCTGCCCTGTCTCCAGTGTCACACTGAGGGAGTGCTGCTCTGTCTCCAGTGTCACACTGAGGGAGTGCTGCTCTGTCTCCAGTGTCACACTGAGGGAGTGCTGCTCTGTCTCCCACACCAGTGTCACACTGAGGGAGTGCTGCACTGTCTGCTGTGTCACACTGAGGGAGTGCTGCCCCGTCTCCCACACCAGTGTCACACTGAGGGAGTGCTGCCCTGTCACCAGTGTCACACTGAGGGAGTGCTGCCCTGTCTCCAGTGTCACACTGAGGGAGTGCTGCCCTGTCTCCAGTGTCACACTGAGGGAGTGCTGCCCTGTCCCCAGTGTCACACTGAGGGAGTGCTGCCCTGTCTCCAGTGTCACACTGAGGGAGTGCTGCCCTGTCCCCAGTGTCACACTGAGGGAGTGCTGCCCTGTCTCCAGTGTCACACTGAGGGAGTGCTGCCCTGTCTCCAGTGTCACACTGAGGGAGTGCTGCACTGTCTCCAGTGTCACACTGAGGGAGTGCTGCCCTGTCTCCAGTGTCACACTGAGGGAGTGCTGCCCTGTCTCCAGTGTCACACTGAGGGAGTGCTGCACTGTCCCCAGTGTCACACTGAGGGAGTGCTGCCCCGTCTCCCACACCAGTGTCACACAGAGGGAGTGCTGCACTGTCCCCAGTGTCACACTGAGGGAGTGCTGCACTGTCTCCCACACCAGTGTCACACTGAGGGAGTGCTGCCCTGTCCCCAGTGTCACACTGAGGGAGTGCTGCCCTGTCCCCAGTGTCACACTGAGGGAGTGCTGCCCTGTCCCCAGTGTCACACTGAGGGAGTGCTGCCCTGACCCCAGTGTCACACTGAGGGAGTGCTGCACTGTCTCCAGTGTCACACTGAGGGAGTGCTGCACTGTCCCCAGTGTCACACTGAGGGAGTGCTGCACTGTCTCCCTCACCAGTGTCACACTGAGGGAGTGCTGCACTGTCCCCAGTGTCACATTGAGGGAGTGCTGCACTGTCTCCAGTGTCACACTGAGGGAGTGCTGCCCTTTCCCCAGTGTCACTCTGAGGGAGTGCTGCCCTGTCCCCAGTGTCACACTGAGGGAGTGCTGCCCTGTCACCAGTGTCACACCGAGGGAGTGCTGCCCTGTCCCCAGTGTCACACCGAGGGAGTGCTGCCCTGTCCCCAGTGTCACACTGAGGGAGTGCTGCCCTGTCCCCAGTGTCACACTGAGGGAGTGCTGCACTGTCTCCAGTGTCACACTGAGGGAGTGCTGCACTGTCTCCAGTGTCACATTGAGGGAGTGCTGCACTATCTCCAGTGTCACACTGAGGGAGTGCTGCACTGTCTCCAGTGTCACACTGAGGGAGTGCTGCACTGTCACCAGTGTCACACTGAGGGAGTGCTGCCCTGTCCCCAGTGTCACACTGAGGGAGTGCTGCCCTGTCCCCAGTGTCACACTGAGGGAGTGCTGCCCTGTCCCAGTGTCACACTGAGGGAGTGCTGCCCTGTCCCCAGTGTCACACTGAGGGAGTGCTGCACTGTCCCCAGTGTCACACTGAGGGAGTGCTGCACTGTCTGCAGTGTCACACTGAGGGAGTGCTGCACTGTCTCCAGTGTCACACTGAGGGAGTGCTGCACTGTCTCCAGTGTCACATTGAGGGAGTGCTGCACTATCTCCAGTGTCACACTGAGGGAGTGCTGCACTGTCTCCAGTGTCACACTGAGGGAGTGCTGCACTGTCACCAGTGTCACACTGAGGGAGTGCTGCCCTGTCCCCAGTGTCACACTGAGGGAGTGCTGCCCTGTCCCCAGTGTCACACTGAGGGAGTGCTGCACTGTCTCCAGTGTCACTCTGAGGGAGTGCTGCACTGTCACCAGTGTCACACTGAGGGAGTGCTGCACTGTCTCCAGTGTCACACTGAGGGAGTGCTGCACTGTCTGCAGTGTCACACTGAGGGAGTGCTGCACTGTCTCCCACACCAGTGTCACACTGAGGGAGTGCTGCCCTGTCTCCAGTGTCACACTGAGGGAGTGCTGCACTGTCTCCAGTGTCACACTGAGGGAGTGCTGCCCTGTCCCCAGTGTCACACTGAGGGAGTGCTGCACTGTCTCCCACACCAGTGTCACACTGAGGGAGTGCTGCCCTGTCCCCAGTGTCACACTGAGGGAGTGCTGCCCTGTCCCCAGTGTCACACTGAGGGAGTGCTGCACTGTCCCCAGTGTCACACTGAGGGAGTGCTGCCCTGTCCCCAGTGTCACACAGAGGGAGTGCTGCACTGTCCACAGTGTCATACTGAGGGAGTGCTGCACTGTCCCCAGTGTCATACTGAGGGAGTGCTGCACTGTCCCCAGTGTCATACTGAGGGAGTGCTGCACTGTCCCCAGTGTCACACTGAGGGAGTGCTGCCCTGTCCCCAGTGTCACACTGAGGGAGTGCTGCACTGTCCCCAGTGTCACACTGAGGGAGTGCTGCACTGTCCCCAGTGTCACACTGAGGGAGTGCTGCACTGTCCCCAGTGTCATACTGAGGGAGTGCTGCACTGTCCCCAGTGTCACACTGAGGGAGTGCTGCCCTGTCCCCAGTGTCACACTGAGGGAGTGCTGCACTGTCCCCAGTGTGACACTGAGGGAGTGCTGTCCTGTCCCCAGTGTCACACTGAGGGAGTGCTGCACTGTCTCCCACACCAGTGTAACACTGAGGAAGTGCTGCACTGTCTCCCACACCAGTGTAACACTGAGGGAGTGCTGCACTGTCCCCAGTGTGACACTGAGGGAGTGCTGTCCTGTCCCCAGTGTCACACTGAGGGAGTGCTGCACTGTCTCCCACACCAGTGTCACACTGAGGGAGTGCTGCACTGTCCCCAGTGTCACACTGAGGGATGCTGCCCTGTCCCCAGTGTCACACTGAGGGAGTGCTGCACTGTCTCCCACACCAGTGTCACACTGAGGGAGTGCTGCACTGTCCCCAGTGTCACACTGAGGGAGTGCTGCCCTGTCCCCAGTGTCACACTGAGGGAGTGCTGCACTGTCTCCAGTGTCACACTGAGGGAGTGCTGCCCTGTCTCCAGTGTCACACTGAGGGAGTGCTGCCCTGTCCCCAGTGTCACACTGAGGGAGTGCTGCCCTGTCCCCAGTGTCACACTGAGCGAGTGCTGCACTGTCTCCCACACCAGTGTCACACTGAGGGAGTGCTGCCCTGTCCCCAGTGTCACACTGAGGGAGTGCTGCCCTGTCCCCAGTGTCACACTGAGGGAGTGCTGCCCTGTCCCCAGTGTCACACTGAGGGAGTGCTGCACTGTCTCCCACACCAGTGTCACACTGAGGGAGTGCTGCACTGTCCCCAGTGTCACACTGAGGGAGTGCTGCCCTGTCCCCAGTGTCACACTGAGGGAGTGCTGCCCTGTCCCCAGTGTCACACTGAGGGAGTGCTGCCCTGTCCCCAGTGTCACACTGAGGGAGTGCTGCCCTGTCCCCAGTGTCACACTGAGGGAGTGCTGCACTGTCTCCCACACCAGTGTCACACTGAGGGAGTGCTGCACTGTCCCCAGTGTCACACTGAGGGAGTGCTGCACTGTCTCCAGTGTCACACTGAGGGAGTGCTGCCCTGTCCCCAGTGTCACACTGAGGGAGTGCTGCACTGTCCCCAGTGTCACACTGAGGGAGTGCTGCCCTGTCCCCAGTGTCACACTGAGGGAGTGCTGCACTGTCCCCAGTGTCACACTGAGGGAGTGCTGCCCTGTCCCCAGTGTCACACTGAGGGAGTGCTGCCCTGTCCCCAGTGTCACACTGAGGGAGTGCTGCCCTGTCCCCAGTGTCACACTGAGGGAGTGCTGCCCTGTCCCCAGTGTCACACTGAGGGAGTGCTGCACTGTCTCCCACACCAGTGTCACACTGAGGGATTGCTGCCCTGTCCCCAGTGTCACACTGAGGGAGTGCTGCACTGTCTCCAGTGTCACACTGAGGGAGTGCTGCCCTGTCCCCAGTGTCACACTGAGGGAGTGCTGCACTGTCCCCAGTGTCACACTGAGGGAGTGCTGCCCTGTCCCCAGTGTCACACTGAGGGAGTGCTGCCCTGTCCCCAGTGTCACACTGAGGGAGTGCTGCACTGTCCCCAGTGTCACACTGAGGGAGTGCTGCCCTGTCCCCAGTGTCACACTGAGGGAGTGCTGCACTGTCCCCAGTGTCACACTGAGGGAGTGCTGCCCTGTCCCCAGTGTCACACTGAGGGAGTGCTGCCCTGTCCCCAGTGTCACACTGAGGGAGTGCTGCACTGTCCCCAGTGTCACACTGAGGGAGTGCTGCCCTGTCTCCAGTTTCACACTGAGGGAGTGCTGCACTGTCTCCAGTGTCACACTGAGGGAGTGCTGGCCTGTCCCCAGTGTCACACTGAGGGAGTGCTGCCCTGTCCCCAGTGTCACACTGAGGGAGTGCTGCACTGTCTCCCACACCAGTGTCACACTGAGGGAGTGCTGCCCTGTCCCCAGTGTCACACTGAGGGAGTGCTGCTCTGTCCCCAGTGTCACACTGAGGGAGTGCTGCTCTGTCTCCATTGTCACACTGAGGGAGTGCTGCCCTGTCTCCAGTGTCACACTGAGGGAGTGCTGCCCTGTCTCCAGTGTCACACTGAGGGAGTGCTGCCCTGTCCCCAGTGTCACACTGAGGGAGTGCTGCACTGTCTCCAGTGTCACACTGAGGGAGTGCTGCACTGTCCCCAGTGTCACACTGAGGGAGTGCTGCACTGTCTCCCACACCAGTGTCACACTGAGGGAGTGCTGCACTGTCTCCAGTGTCACACTGAGGGAGTGCTGCCCTGTCCCCAGTGTCACACTGAGGGAGTGCTGCACTGTCTGCAGTGTCACACTGAGGGAGTGCTGCACTGTCCCCAGTGTCACACTGAGGGAGTGCTGCACTGTCTCCCACACCAGTGTCACACTGAGGGAGTGCTGCACTGTCTCCAGTGTCACACTGAGGGAGTGCTGCCCTGTCCCCAGTGTCACACTGAGGGAGTGCTGCCCTGTCCCCAGTGTCACACTGAGGGAGTGCTGCCCAGTCTCCAGTGTCACACTGAGGGAGTGCTGCACTGTCTCCAGTGTCACACTGAGGGAGTGCTGCCCTGTCCCCAGTGTCACACTGAGGGAGTGCTGCCCTGTCCCCAGTGTCACACTGAGGGAGTGCTGCACTGTCCCCAGTGTCACACTGAAGGAGTGCTGCACTGTCACCAGTGTCACACTGAGGGAGTGCTGCCCTGTCCCCAGTGTCACACTGAGGGAGTGCTGCCCTGTCCCCAGTGTCACACTGAGGGAGTGCTGCACTGTCTCCAGTGTCACACTGAGGGAGTGCTGCCCTGTCTCCAGTGTCACACTGAGGGAGTGCTGCACTGTCCCCAGTGTCACACTGAAGGAGTGCTGCACTGTCACCAGTGTCACACTGAGGGAGTGCTGCCCTGTCCCCAGTGTCACACTGAGGGAGTGCTGCACTGTCTGCAGTGTCACACTGAGGGAGTGCTGCACTGTCTCCAGTGTCACACTGAGGGAGTGCTGCACTGTCTCCAGTGTCACACTGAGGGAGTGCTGCCCTGTCCCCAGTGTCACACTGAGGGAGTGCTGCACTGTCCCCAGTGTCACACTGAAGGAGTGCTGCACTGTCACCAGTGTCACACTGAGGGAGTGCTGCCCTGTCCCCAGTGTCACACTGAGGGAGTGCTGCACTGTCTCCAGTGTCACACTGAGGGAGTGCTGCCCTGTCTCCAGTGTCACACTGAGGGAGTGCTGCTCTGTCTCCAGTGTCACACTGAGGGAGTGCTGCCCTGTCTCCAGTGTCACACTGAGGGAGTGCTGCTCTGTCTCCAGTGTCACACTGAGGGAGTGCTGCTCTGTCTCCAGTGTCACACTGAGGGAGTGCTGCTCTGTCTCCCACACCAGTGTCACACTGAGGGAGTGCTGCACTGTCTGCTGTGTCACACTGAGGGAGTGCTGCCCCGTCTCCCACACCAGTGTCACACTGAGGGAGTGCTGCCCTGTCACCAGTGTCACACTGAGGGAGTGCTGCCCTGTCTCCAGTGTCACACTGAGGGAGTGCTGCCCTGTCTCCAGTGTCACACTGAGGGAGTGCTGCCCTGTCCCCAGTGTCACACTGAGGGAGTGCTGCCCTGTCTCCAGTGTCACACTGAGGGAGTGCTGCCCTGTCCCCAGTGTCACACTGAGGGAGTGCTGCCCTGTCTCCAGTGTCACACTGAGGGAGTGCTGCCCTGTCTCCAGTGTCACACTGAGGGAGTGCTGCACTGTCTCCAGTGTCACACTGAGGGAGTGCTGCCCTGTCTCCAGTGTCACACTGAGGGAGTGCTGCCCTGTCTCCAGTGTCACACTGAGGGAGTGCTGCACTGTCCCCAGTGTCACACTGAGGGAGTGCTGCCCCGTCTCCCACACCAGTGTCACACAGAGGGAGTGCTGCACTGTCCCCAGTGTCACACTGAGGGAGTGCTGCACTGTCTCCCACACCAGTGTCACACTGAGGGAGTGCTGCCCTGTCCCCAGTGTCACACTGAGGGAGTGCTGCCCTGTCCCCAGTGTCACACTGAGGGAGTGCTGCCCTGTCCCCAGTGTCACACTGAGGGAGTGCTGCCCTGACCCCAGTGTCACACTGAGGGAGTGCTGCACTGTCTCCAGTGTCACACTGAGGGAGTGCTGCACTGTCCCCAGTGTCACACTGAGGGAGTGCTGCACTGTCTCCCTCACCAGTGTCACACTGAGGGAGTGCTGCACTGTCTGCCACACCAGTGTAACACTGAGGGAGTGCTGCACTGTCTCCCACACCAGTGTCACACTGAGGGAGTGCTGCCCTGTCCCCAGTGTCACACTGAAGGAGTGCTGCCCTGTCCCCAGTGTCACACTGAGGGAGTGCTGCACTGTCTCCCACACCAGTGTCACACTGAGGGAGTGCTGCACTGTCTCCAGTGTCACACTGAGGGAGTGCTGCCCTGTCCCCAGTGTCGCACTGAGGGAGTGCTGCACTGTCTCCAGTGTCACACTGAGGGAGTGCTGCACTGTCCCCAGTGTCACACTGAGGGAGTGCTGCACTGTCTCCCACACCAGTGTCACACTGAGGGAGTGCTGCACTGTCTCCAGTGTCGCACTGAGGGAGTGCTGCCCTGTCCCCAGTGTCGCACTGAGGGAGTGCTGCACTGTCTCCAGTGTCACACTGAGGGAGTGCTGCACTGTCCCCAGTGTCACACTGAGGGAGTGCTGCACTGTCTCCCACACCAGTGTCACACTGAGGGAGTGCTGCACTGTCTCCCACACCAGTGTCACACTGAGGGAGTGCTGCCCTGTCCCCAGTGTCACACTGAGGGAGTGCTGCACTGTCTCCCACACCCGTGTCACACTGAGGGAGTGCTGCACTGTCTCCCACACCAGTGTCACACTGAGGGAGTGCTGCACTGTCTCCCACACCAGTGTCACACTGAGGGAGTGCTGCACTGTGCCAGTGTCACACTGAGGGAGTGCTGCCCTGTCCCCAGTGTCGCACTGAGGGAGTGCTGCCCTGTCCCCAGTGTCACACTGAGGGAGTGCTGCCCTGTCCCCAGTGTCACACTGAGGGAGTGCTGCCCTGTCTCCAGTGTCACACTGAGGGAGTGCTGCCCTGTCCCCAGTGTCACACTGAGGGAGTGCTGCACTGTCTCCCACACCAGTGTCACACTGAGGGAGTGCTGCACTGTCTCCAGTGTCACACTGAGGGAGTGCTGCCCTGTCCCCAGTGTCACACTGAGGGAGTGCTGCACTGTCTCCCACACCAGTGTCACACTGAGGGAGTGCTGCACTGTCTCCCACACCAGTGTCACACTGAGGGAGTGCTGCACTGTGCCAGTGTCACACTGAGGGAGTGCTGCCCTGTCCCCAGTGTCGCACTGAGGGAGTGCTGCACTGTCCCCAGTGTCACACTGAGGGAGTGCTGCCCTGTCCCCAGTGTCGCACTGAGGGAGTGCTGCCCTGTCCCCAGTGTCACACTGAGGGAGTGCTGCACTGTCTGCAGTGTCACACTGAGGGAGTTCTGCCCTGTCCCCAGTGTCACACTGAGGGAGTGCTGCCCTGTCCCCAGTGTCACACTGAGGGAGTGCTGCCCTGTCTCCAGTTTCACACTGAGGGATGCTGCCCTGTCCCCAGTGTCACACTGAGGGAGTGCTGCCCTGTCTCCAGTTTCACACTGAGGGATGCTGCCCTGTCCCCAGTGTCACACTGAGGGAGTGCTGCCCTGTCCCCAGTGTCACACTGAGGGAGTGCTGCCCGGTCCCCAGTGTCACACTGAGGGAGTGCTGCCCTGTCTCCAGTTTCACACTGAGGGATGCTGCCCTGTCTGCAGTGTCACACTGAGGGAGTGCTGCCCTGTCCCCAGTGTCACACTGAGGGAGTGCTGCCCTGTCCCCAGTGTCACACTGAGGGAGTGCTGCCCTGTCCCCAGTGTCACACTGAGGGAGTTCTGCACTGTCTCCAGTGTCACACTGAGGGAGTTCTGCACTGTCTCCAGTTTCACACTGAGGGAGTGCTGCCCTGTCCCCAGTGTCACACTGAGGGAGTGCTGCACTGTCTCCAGTGTCACACTGAGGGAGTGCTGCTCTGTCTCCAGTGTCACACTGAGGGAGTGCTGCCCTGTCCCCAGTGTCACACTGAGGGAGTGCTGCACTGTCTCCAGTGTCACACTGAGGGAGTGCTGCCCTGTCCCCAGTGTCACACTGAGGGAGTGCTGCCCTGTCCCCAGTGTCACACTGAGGGAGTGCTGCACTGTCTCCAGTTTCACACTGAGGGAGTGCTGCACTGTCACCAGTGTCACACTGAGGGAGTGCTGCCCTGTCCCCAGTGTCACACTGAGGGAGTGCTGCTCTGTCCCCAGTGTCACACTGAGGGAGTGCTGCACTGTCTCCAGTGTCACACTGAGGGAGTGCTGCCCTGTCCCCAGTGTCACACTGAGGGAGTGCTGCTCTGTCCCCAGTGTCACACTGAGGGAGTGCTGCCCTGTCTGCAGTGTCACACTGAGGGAGTGCTGCACTGTCTCCCACACCAGTGTCACACTGAGAGAGTGCTGCCCTGTCACCAGTGTCACACTGAGGGAGTGCTGCCCTGTCCCCAGTGTCACACTGAGGGAGTGCTGCACTGTCCCCAGTGTCACATTGAGGGAGTGCTGCCCTGTCCCCAGTGTCACACTGAGGGAGTGCTGGCCTGTCCCCAGTGTCACACTGAGGGAGTGCTGCCCTGTCTCCAGTGTCACACTGAGGGAGTGCTGCACTGTCTCCAGTGTCACACTGAGGGAGTGCTGCCCTTTCCCCAGTGTCACACTGAGGGAGTGCTGCCCTGTCCCCAGTGTCACACTGAGGGAGTGCTGCACTGTCTCCCACACCAGTGTCACACTGAGCGAGTGCTGCCCTGTCCCCAGTGTCACACTGAGGGAGTGCTGCACTGTCTCCAGTGTCACACTGAGTGAGTGCTGCCCTGTCCCCAGTGTCACACAGAGGGAGTGCTGCCCTGTCTCCAGTGTCACACTGAGGGAGTGCTGCACTGTCTCCAGTGTCACACTGAGGGAGTGCTGCCCTGTCCCCAGTGTCACACTGAGGGAGTGCTGCTCTGTCTCCAGTGTCACACTGAGGGAGTGCTGCCCTGTCCCCAGTGTCACACTGAGGGAGTGCTGGCCTGTCCCCAGTGTCACACTGAGGGAGTGCTGCACTGTCTCCAGTGTCACACTGAGGGAGTGCTGCACTGTCCCCAGTGTCACACTGAGGGAGTGCTGCCCTGTCCCCAGTGTCACACTGAGGGAGTGCTGGCCTGTCCCCAGTGTCACACTGAGGGAGTGCTGCACTGTCTCCCACACCAGTGTCACTCTGAGGGAGTGCTGCACTGTCCCCAGTGTCACACTGAGGGAGTGCTGCACTGTCCCCAGTGTCACACTGAGGGAGTGCTGCACTGTCCCCAGTGTCACACTGAGGGAGTGCTGCCCTGTCCCCAGTGTCACACTGAGGGAGTGCTGCACTGTCTGCAGTGTCACTCTGAGGGAGTGCTGCACTGTCCCCAGTGTCACACTGAGGGAGTGCTGGCCTGTCCCCAGTGTCACACTGAGGGAGTGCTGCCCTGTCCCCAGTGTCACACTGAGGGAGTGCTGCCCTGTCCCCAGTGTCACACTGAGGGAGTGCTGCACTGTCCCCAGTGTCACACTGAGGGAGTGCTGCACTGTCTCCAGTGTCACACTGAGGGAGTGCTGCCCTGTCCCCAGTGTCACACTGAGGTAGTGCTGCCCTGTCCCCAGTGTCACACTGAGGGAGTGCTGCACTGTCTGCAGTGTCACACTGAGGGAGTGCTGCCCTGACCCCAGTGTCACACTGAGGTAGTGCTGCCCTGTCTCCAGTGTCACACTGAGGGAGTGCTGCCCTGTCTCCAGTGTCACACTGAGGGAGTGCTGCACTGTCTGCAGTGTCACACTGAGGGAGTGCTGCACTGTCCCCAGTGTCACACTGAGGGAGTGCTGGCCTGTCCCCAGTGTCACACTGAGGGAGTGCTGCACTGTCCCCAGTGTCACACTGAGGGAGTGCTGCCCTGTCCCCAGTGTCACACTGAGGGAGTGCTGCCCTGTCCCCAGTGTCACACTGAGGTAGTGCTGCCCTGTCCCCAGTGTCACACTGAGGGAGTGCTGCACTGTCTCCAGTGTCACACTGAGGGAGTGCTGCCCTGTCCCCAGTGTCACACTGAGGGAGTGCTGCCCTGACCCCAGTGTCACACTGAGGGAGTGCTGCCCTGTCTCCCACACCAGTGTCACACTGAGGGAGTGCTGCCCTGTCCCCAGTGTCACACTGAGGGAGTGCTGCCCTGTCTCCAGTGTCACACTGAGGGAGTGCTGCCCTGTCCCCAGTGTCACACTGAGGGAGTGCTGCACTGTCTGCAGTGTCACACTGAGGGAGTGCTGCCCTGTCCCCAGTGTCACACTGAGGGAGTGCTGCCCTGTCCCCAGTGTCACACTGAGGGAGTGCTGCACTGTCTCCAGTGTCACACTGAGGGAGTGCTGCCCTGTCTCCCACACCAGTGTCACTCTGAGGGAGTGCTGCACTGTCCCCAGTGTCACACTGAGGGAGTGCTGCCCTGTCCCCAGTGTCACACTGAGGGAGTGCTGCACTGTCTGCAGTGTCACACTGAGGGAGTGCTGCCCTGTCTCCAGTGTCACACTGAGGGAGTGCTGCCCTGTCTCCAGTGTCACACTGAGGGAGTGCTGCACTGTCCCCAGTGTCACACTGAGGGAGTGCTGCACTGTCTCCAGTGTCACACTGAGGGAGTGCTGCCCTGTCCCCAGTGTCACACTGAGGGAGTGCTGCACTGTCTCCAGTGTCACACTGAGGTAGTGCTGCCCTGTCTCCAGTGCCACACTGAGGGAGTGCTGCCCTGTCCCCAGTGTCACACTGAGGGAGTGCTGCCCTGTCCCCAGTGTCACACTGAGGGAGTGCTGCCCTGTCTCCAGTGTCACACTGAGGGAGTGCTGCCCTGTCTCCAGTGTCACACTGAGGGAGTGCTGCACTGTCCCCAGTGTCACACTGAGGGAGTGCTGCACTGTCTCCAGTGTCACACTGAGGGAGTGCTGCACTGTCCCCAGTGTCACACTGAGGGAGTGCTGCACTGTCTCCAGTGTCACACTGAGGTAGTGCTGCCCTGTCTCCAGTGCCACACTGAGGGAGTGCTGCCCTGTCCCCAGTGTCACACTGAGGGAGTGCTGCCCTGTCCCCAGTGTCACACTGAGGGAGTGCTGCCCTGTCCCCAGTGTCACACTGAGGGAGTGCTGCCCTTTCCCCAGTGTCACTCTGAGGGAGTGCTGCACTGTCACCAGTGTCACACTGAGGGAGAGCTGCCCTGTCCCCAGTGTCACACTGAGGGAGTGCTGCACTGTCTGCAGTGTCACACTGAGGGAGTGCTGCACTGTCTCCAGTGTCACATTGAGGGAGTGCTGCCCTGTCCCCAGTGTCACACTGAGGGAGTGCTGCACTGTCTCCAGTGTCACACTGAGGGAGTGCTGCACTGTCTCCAGTGTCACACTGAGGGAGTGCTGCACTGTCTCCAGTGTCACTCTGAGGGAGTGCTGCACTGTCACCAGTGTCACACTGAGGGAGTGCTGCACTGTCTGCAGTGTCACACTGAGGGAGTGCTGCACTGTCTCCCACACCAGTGTCACACTGAGGGAGTGCTGCCCTGTCTCCAGTGTCACACTGAGGGAGTGCTGCACTGTCTCCAGTGTCACACTGAGGGAGTGCTGCCCTGTCCCCAGTGTCACACTGAGGGAGTGCTGCCCTGTCCCCAGTGTCACACTGAGCGAGTGCTGCACTGTCTCCCACACCAGTGTCACACTGAGGGAGTGCTGCCCTGTCCCCAGTGTCACACTGAGGGAGTGCTGCCCTGTCCCCAGTGTCACACTGAGGGAGTGCTGCCCTGTCCCCAGTGTCACACTGAGGGAGTGCTGCACTGTCTGCAGTGTCACACTGAGGGAGTGCTGCACTGTCTCCCACACCAGTGTCACACTGAGGGAGTGCTGCCCTGTCCCCAGTGTCACACTGAGGGAGTGCTGCCCTGTCCCCAGTGTCACACTGAGGGAGTGCTGCCCTGTCCCCAGTGTCACACTGAGGGAGTGCTGCACTGTCTCCCACACCAGTGTCACACTGAGGGAGTGCTGCCCTGTCCCCAGTGTCACACTGAGGGAGTGCTGCCCTGTCCCCAGTGTCACACTGAGGGAGTGCTGCCCTGTCCCCAGTGTCACACTGAGGGAGTGCTGCACTGTCCCCAGTGTCACACTGAGGGAGTGCTGCCCTGTCCCCAGTGTCACACTGAGGGAGTGCTGCCCTGTCCCCAGTGTCACACTGAGGGAGTGCTGCACTGTCCCCAGTGTCACACTGAGGGAGTGCTGCCCTGTCCCCAGTGTCACACTGAGGGAGTGCTGCACTGTCTCCCACACCAGTGTAACACTGAGGAAGTGCTGCACTGTCTCCCACACCAGTGTCACACTGAGGGAGTGCTGCCCTGTCCCCAGTGTCACACTGAGGGATGCTGCCCTGTCCCCAGTGTCACACTGAGGGATGCTGCCCTGTCCCCAGTGTCACACTGAGGGAGTGCTGCACTGTCTCCCACACCAGTGTCACACTGAGGGAGTGCTGCACTGTCTCCCACACCAGTGTCACACTGAGGGAGTGCTGCACTGTCTCCCACACCAGTGTCACACTGAGGGAGTGCTGCCCTGTCCCCAGTGTCACACTGAGGGAGTGCTGCCCTGTCCCCAGTGTCACACTGAGGGAGTGCTGCTCTGTCTCCATTGTCACACTGAGGGAGTGCTGCCCTGTCCCCAGTGTCACACTGAGGGAGTGCTGCACTGTCTCCAGTGTCACACTGAGGGAGTGCTGCCCTGTCCCCAGTGTCACACTGAGGGAGTGCTGCTCTGTCTCCAGTGTCACACTGAGGGAGTGCTGCACTGTCTGCAGTGTCACACTGAGGGAGTGCTGCCCTGTCTCCCACACCAGTGTCACACTGAGGGAGTGCTGCACTGTCCCCAGTGTCACACTGAGGGAGTGCTGCCCTGTCCCCAGTGTCACACTGAGGGAGTGCTGCCCTGTCCCCAGGGTCACACTGAGGGAGTGCTGCCCTGTCACCAGTGTCACACTGAGGGAGTGCTGCCCTGTCCCCAGTGTCACACTGAGGGAGTGCTGCCCTGTCTCCAGTGTCACACTGAGGGAGTGCTGCCCTGTCTCCAGTGTCACACTGAGGGAGTGCTGCCCTGTCCCCAGTGTCACACTGAGGGAGTGCTGCCCTGTCACCAGTGTCACACTGAGGGAGTGCTGCCCTGTCTCCAGTGTCACACTGAGGGAGTGCTGCCCTGTCCCCAGTGTCACACTGAGGGAGTGCTGCCCTGTCTCCAGTGTCACACTGAGGGAGTGCTGCACTGTCCCCAGTGTCACACTGAGGGAGTGCTGCCCTGTCTCCAGTGTCACACTGAGGGAGTGCTGCCCTGTCTCCAGTGTCACACTGAGGGAGTGCTGCACTGTCCCCAGTGTCACACTGAGGGAGTGCTGCCCTGTCTCCAGTGTCACACTGAGGGAGTGCTGCCCTGTCCCCAGTGTCACACTGAGGGAGTGCTGCCCTGTCTCCAGTGTCACACTGAGGGAGTGCTGCCCTGTCTCCAGTGTCACACTGAGGGAGTGCTGCACTGTCCCCAGTGTCACACTGAGGGAGTGCTGCCCTGTCTCCAGTGTCACACTGAGGGAGTGCTGCCCTGTCCCCAGTGTCACACTGAGGGAGTGCTGCCCTGTCTCCAGTGTCACACTGAGGGAGTGCTGCCCTGTCCCCAGTGTCACACTGAGGGAATGCTGCCCTGTCCCCAGTGTCACACAGAGGGAGTGCTGCACTGTCCCCAGTGTCACACTGAGGGAGTGCTGCCCTGTCCCCAGTGTCACACTGAGGGAGTGCTGCCCTGTCTCCCACACCAGTGTCACACTGAGGGAGTGCTGCCCTGTCTCCAGTGTCACACTGAGGGAGTGCAGCCCTGTCCCCAGTGTCACACTGAGGGAGTGCTGCCCTGTCCCCAGTGTCACACTGAGGGAGTGCTGCCCTGTCCCCAGTGTCACACTGAGGGAGTGCTGCACTGTCTCCCACACCAGTGTCACACTGAGGGAGTGCTGCACTGTCTCCCACACCAGTGTAACACTGAGGGAGTGCTGCACTGTCTCCCACACCAGTGTCACACTGACGGAGTGCTGCCCTGTCCCCAGTGTCACACTGAGGGAGTGCTGCCCTGTCCCCAGTGTCACACTGAGGGAGTGCTGCACTGTCTCCCACACCAGTGTCACACTGAGGGAGTGCTGCCCTGTCTCCAGTGTCACACTGAGGGAGTGCTGCCCTGTCCCTAGTGTCACACTGAGGGAGTGCTGCACTGTCTCCCACACCAGTGTCACACTGAGGGAGTGCTGCCCTGTCTCCAGTGTCACACTGAGGGAGTGCTGCCCTGTCCCCAGTGTCACACTGAGCGAGTGCTGCACTGTCCCCAGTGTCACACTGAGGGAGTGCTGCACTGTCCCCAGTGTCACACTGAGGGAGTGCTGCCCTGTCTCCAGTGTCACACTGAGGGATGCTGCACTGTCTCCAGTGTCACACTGAGGGAGTGCTGCACTGTCTCCCACACCAGTGTCACACTGAGGGAGTGCTGCACTGTCCCCAGTGTCACACTGAGGGAGTGCTGCCCTGTCCCCAGTGTCACACTGAGGGAGTGCTGCCCTGTCCCCAGTGTCACACTGAGGGAGTGCTGCCCTGTCTCCAGTGTCACAGTGAGGGAGTGCTGCCCTGTCCCCAGTGTCACACTGAGCGAGTGCTGCACTGTCCCCAGTGTCACACTGAGGGAGTGCTGCACTGTCCCCAGTGTCACACTGAGGGAGTGCTGCCCTGTCTCCAGTGTCACACTGAGGGATGCTGCACTGTCTCCAGTGTCACACTGAGGGAGTGCTGCACTGTCTCCCACACCAGTGTCACACTGAGGGAGTGCTGCACTGTCCCCAGTGTCACACTGAGGGAGTGCTGCCCTGTCCCCAGTGTCACACTGAGGGAGTGCTGCCCTGTCCCCAGTGTCACACTGAGGGAGTGCTGCCCTGTCCCCAGTGTCACAGTGAGGGAGTGCTGCCCTGTCCCCAGTGTCACACTGAGGGAGTGCTGCACTGTCTCCCACACCAGTGTCACACTGAGGGAGTGCTGCCCTGTCCCCAGTGTCACACTGAATGAGTGCTGTCCTGTCCCCAGTGTCACACTGAGGGAGTGCTGCCCTGTCCCCAGTGTCACACTGAGGGAGTGCTGCACTGTCTCCCACACCAGTGTCACACTGAGGGAGTGCTGCACTGTCTCCCACACCAGTGTCTCACTGAGGGAGTGCTGCACTGTCTCCAGTGTCACACTGAGGGAGTGCTGCCCTGTCCCCAGTGTCGCACTGAGGGAGTGCTGCACTGTCTCCCACACCAGTGTCACACTGAGGGAGTGCTGCACTGTCTCCCACACCAGTGTCGCACTGAGGGAGTGCTGCCCTGTCCCCAGTGTCGCACTGAGGGAGTGCTGCACTGTCTCCAGTGTCACACTGAGGGAGTGCTGCACTGTCTCCAGTGTCACACTGAGGGAGTGCTGCACTGTCCCCAGTGTCACACTGAGGGAGTGCTGCCCTGTCCCCAGTGTCACACTGAGGGAGTGCTGCACTGTCTCCCACACCAGTGTCACACTGAGGGAGTGCTGCACTGTCTCCCACACCAGTGTCACACTGAGGGAGTGCTGCCCTGTCCCCAGTGTCACACTGAGGGAGTGCTGCCCTGTCCCCAGTGTCACACTGAGGGAGTGCTGCCCTGTCTGCAGTGTCACACTGAGGGAGTGCTGCCCTGTCCCCAGTGTCACACTGAGGGATGCTGCCCTGTCCCCAGTGTCACACTGAGGGAGTGCTGCACTCTCTCCCACACGAGTGTCACACTGGGGGAGTGCTGCACTGTCCCCAGTGTCACACTGAGGGAGTGCTGCACTGTCTCCAGTGTCACACTGAGGGAGTGCTGGCCTGTCCCCAGTGTCACACTGAGGGAGTGCTGCCCTGTCTCCAGTGTCACAGTGAGGGAGTGCTGCCCTGTCCCCAGTGTCACACTGAGGGAGTTCTGCACTGTCTGCAGTGTCACACTGAGGGAGTGCTGCCCTGTCCCCAGTGTCACACTGAGGGAGTGCTGCACTGTCCCCAGTGTCACACTGAGGGAGTGCTGCACTGTCCCCAGTGTCACACTGAGGGAGTGCTGCACTGTCCCCAGTGTCACACTGAGGGAGTGCTGCACTGTCCCCAGTGTCACACTGAGGGAGTGCTGCCCTGTCCCCAGTGTCACACTGAGGGAGTGCTGCCCTGTCCCCAGTGTCACTCTGAGGGAGTGCTGCCCTGTCCCCAGTGTCACACTGAGGGAGTGCTGCCCTGTCTCCAGTGTCACACTGAGGGAGTGCTGCCCTGTCCCCAGTGTCACACTGAGGGAGTGCTGCCCTGTCCCCAGTGTCACACTGAGGGAGTGCTGCCCTGTCTCCAGTGTCACACTGAGGGAGTGCTGCCCTGTCCCCAGTGTCACACTGAGGGAGTGCTGCTCTGTCTCCAGTGTCACACTGAGGGAGTTCTGCCCTGTCTGCAGTGTCACACTGAGCGAGTGCTGCCCTGTCCCCAGTGTCACACTGAGGGAGTGCTGCCCTGTCCCCAGTGTCACACTGAGGGAGTGCTGCCCTGTCCCCAGTGTCACACTGAGCGAGTGCTGCACTGTCCCCAGTGTCACACTGAGGGAGTGCTGCACTGTCTCCCACACCAGTGTCACACTGAGGGAGTTCTGCCCTGTCCCCAGTGTCACACTGAGGGAGTGCTGCACTCTCTCCCACACGAGTGTCACACTGGGGGAGTGCTGCACTGTCCCCAGTGTCACACTGAGGGAGTGCTGCCCTGTCCCCAGTGTCACACTGAGGGAGTGCTGCACTGTCCCCAGTGTCACACTGAGGGAGTGCTGCACTGTCTCCAGTGTCACACTGAGGGAGTGCTGCCCTGTCCCCAGTGTCACACTGAGGTAGTGCTGCCCTGTCCCCAGTGTCACACTGAGGGAGTGCTGCACTGTCTGCAGTGTCACACTGAGGGAGTGCTGCCCTGACCCCAGTGTCACACTGAGGTAGTGCTGCCCTGTCTCCAGTGTCACACTGAGGGAGTGCTGCCCTGTCTCCAGTGTCACACTGAGGGAGTGCTGCACTGTCTGCAGTGTCACACTGAGGGAGTGCTGCACTGTCCCCAGTGTCACACTGAGGGAGTGCTGCCCTGTCCCCAGTGTCACACTGAGGGAGTGCTGCCCTGTCCCCAGTGTCACACTGAGGTAGTGCTGCCCTGTCCCCAGTGTCACACTGAGGGAGTGCTGCACTGTCTCCAGTGTCACACTGAGGGAGTGCTGCCCTGTCCCCAGTGTCACACTGAGGGAGTGCTGCCCTGACCCCAGTGTCACACTGAGGGAGTGCTGCCCTGTCTCCCACACCAGTGTCACACTGAGGGAGTGCTGCCCTGTCCCCAGTGTCACACTGAGGGAGTGCTGCCCTGTCTCCAGTGTCACACTGAGGGAGTGCTGCCCTGTCCCCAGTGTCACACTGAGGGAGTGCTGCACTGTCTGCAGTGTCACACTGAGGGAGTGCTGCCCTGTCCCCAGTGTCACACTGAGGGAGTGCTGCCCTGTCCCCAGTGTCACACTGAGGGAGTGCTGCACTGTCTCCAGTGTCACACTGAGGGAGTGCTGCCCTGTCTCCCACACCAGTGTCACTCTGAGGGAGTGCTGCACTGTCCCCAGTGTCACACTGAGGGAGTGCTGCCCTGTCCCCAGTGTCACACTGAGGGAGTGCTGCACTGTCTGCAGTGTCACACTGAGGGAGTGCTGCCCTGTCTCCAGTGTCACACTGAGGGAGTGCTGCCCTGTCTCCAGTGTCACACTGAGGGAGTGCTGCACTGTCCCCAGTGTCACACTGAGGGAGTGCTGCACTGTCTCCAGTGTCACACTGAGGGAGTGCTGCCCTGTCCCCAGTGTCACACTGAGGGAGTGCTGCACTGTCTCCAGTGTCACACTGAGGTAGTGCTGCCCTGTCTCCAGTGCCACACTGAGGGAGTGCTGCCCTGTCCCCAGTGTCACACTGAGGGAGTGCTGCCCTGTCCCCAGTGTCACACTGAGGGAGTGCTGCCCTGTCTCCAGTGTCACACTGAGGGAGTGCTGCCCTGTCTCCAGTGTCACACTGAGGGAGTGCTGCACTGTCCCCAGTGTCACACTGAGGGAGTGCTGCACTGTCTCCAGTGTCACACTGAGGGAGTGCTGCACTGTCCCCAGTGTCACACTGAGGGAGTGCTGCACTGTCTCCAGTGTCACACTGAGGTAGTGCTGCCCTGTCTCCAGTGCCACACTGAGGGAGTGCTGCCCTGTCCCCAGTGTCACACTGAGGGAGTGCTGCCCTGTCCCCAGTGTCACACTGAGGGAGTGCTGCCCTGTCCCCAGTGTCACACTGAGGGAGTGCTGCCCTTTCCCCAGTGTCACTCTGAGGGAGTGCTGCACTGTCACCAGTGTCACACTGAGGGAGAGCTGCCCTGTCCCCAGTGTCACACTGAGGGAGTGCTGCACTGTCTGCAGTGTCACACTGAGGGAGTGCTGCACTGTCTCCAGTGTCACATTGAGGGAGTGCTGCCCTGTCCCCAGTGTCACACTGAGGGAGTGCTGCACTGTCTCCAGTGTCACACTGAGGGAGTGCTGCACTGTCTCCAGTGTCACACTGAGGGAGTGCTGCACTGTCTCCAGTGTCACTCTGAGGGAGTGCTGCACTGTCACCAGTGTCACACTGAGGGAGTGCTGCACTGTCTGCAGTGTCACACTGAGGGAGTGCTGCACTGTCTCCCACACCAGTGTCACACTGAGGGAGTGCTGCCCTGTCTCCAGTGTCACACTGAGGGAGTGCTGCACTGTCTCCAGTGTCACACTGAGGGAGTGCTGCCCTGTCCCCAGTGTCACACTGAGGGAGTGCTGCCCTGTCCCCAGTGTCACACTGAGCGAGTGCTGCACTGTCTCCCACACCAGTGTCACACTGAGGGAGTGCTGCCCTGTCCCCAGTGTCACACTGAGGGAGTGCTGCCCTGTCCCCAGTGTCACACTGAGGGAGTGCTGCCCTGTCCCCAGTGTCACACTGAGGGAGTGCTGCACTGTCTGCAGTGTCACACTGAGGGAGTGCTGCACTGTCTCCCACACCAGTGTCACACTGAGGGAGTGCTGCCCTGTCCCCAGTGTCACACTGAGGGAGTGCTGCCCTGTCCCCAGTGTCACACTGAGGGAGTGCTGCCCTGTCCCCAGTGTCACACTGAGGGAGTGCTGCACTGTCTCCCACACCAGTGTCACACTGAGGGAGTGCTGCCCTGTCCCCAGTGTCACACTGAGGGAGTGCTGCCCTGTCCCCAGTGTCACACTGAGGGAGTGCTGCCCTGTCCCCAGTGTCACACTGAGGGAGTGCTGCACTGTCCCCAGTGTCACACTGAGGGAGTGCTGCCCTGTCCCCAGTGTCACACTGAGGGAGTGCTGCCCTGTCCCCAGTGTCACACTGAGGGAGTGCTGCACTGTCCCCAGTGTCACACTGAGGGAGTGCTGCCCTGTCCCCAGTGTCACACTGAGGGAGTGCTGCACTGTCTCCCACACCAGTGTAACACTGAGGAAGTGCTGCACTGTCTCCCACACCAGTGTCACACTGAGGGAGTGCTGCCCTGTCCCCAGTGTCACACTGAGGGATGCTGCCCTGTCCCCAGTGTCACACTGAGGGATGCTGCCCTGTCCCCAGTGTCACACTGAGGGAGTGCTGCACTGTCTCCCACACCAGTGTCACACTGAGGGAGTGCTGCACTGTCTCCCACACCAGTGTCACACTGAGGGAGTGCTGCACTGTCTCCCACACCAGTGTCACACTGAGGGAGTGCTGCCCTGTCCCCAGTGTCACACTGAGGGAGTGCTGCCCTGTCCCCAGTGTCACACTGAGGGAGTGCTGCTCTGTCTCCATTGTCACACTGAGGGAGTGCTGCCCTGTCCCCAGTGTCACACTGAGGGAGTGCTGCACTGTCTCCAGTGTCACACTGAGGGAGTGCTGCCCTGTCCCCAGTGTCACACTGAGGGAGTGCTGCTCTGTCTCCAGTGTCACACTGAGGGAGTGCTGCACTGTCTGCAGTGTCACACTGAGGGAGTGCTGCCCTGTCTCCCACACCAGTGTCACACTGAGGGAGTGCTGCACTGTCCCCAGTGTCACACTGAGGGAGTGCTGCCCTGTCCCCAGTGTCACACTGAGGGAGTGCTGCCCTGTCCCCAGGGTCACACTGAGGGAGTGCTGCCCTGTCACCAGTGTCACACTGAGGGAGTGCTGCCCTGTCCCCAGTGTCACACTGAGGGAGTGCTGCCCTGTCTCCAGTGTCACACTGAGGGAGTGCTGCCCTGTCTCCAGTGTCACACTGAGGGAGTGCTGCCCTGTCCCCAGTGTCACACTGAGGGAGTGCTGCCCTGTCACCAGTGTCACACTGAGGGAGTGCTGCCCTGTCTCCAGTGTCACACTGAGGGAGTGCTGCCCTGTCCCCAGTGTCACACTGAGGGAGTGCTGCCCTGTCTCCAGTGTCACACTGAGGGAGTGCTGCACTGTCCCCAGTGTCACACTGAGGGAGTGCTGCCCTGTCTCCAGTGTCACACTGAGGGAGTGCTGCCCTGTCTCCAGTGTCACACTGAGGGAGTGCTGCACTGTCCCCAGTGTCACACTGAGGGAGTGCTGCCCTGTCTCCAGTGTCACACTGAGGGAGTGCTGCCCTGTCCCCAGTGTCACACTGAGGGAGTGCTGCCCTGTCTCCAGTGTCACACTGAGGGAGTGCTGCCCTGTCTCCAGTGTCACACTGAGGGAGTGCTGCACTGTCCCCAGTGTCACACTGAGGGAGTGCTGCCCTGTCTCCAGTGTCACACTGAGGGAGTGCTGCCCTGTCCCCAGTGTCACACTGAGGGAGTGCTGCCCTGTCTCCAGTGTCACACTGAGGGAGTGCTGCCCTGTCCCCAGTGTCACACTGAGGGAATGCTGCCCTGTCCCCAGTGTCACACAGAGGGAGTGCTGCACTGTCCCCAGTGTCACACTGAGGGAGTGCTGCCCTGTCCCCAGTGTCACACTGAGGGAGTGCTGCCCTGTCTCCCACACCAGTGTCACACTGAGGGAGTGCTGCCCTGTCTCCAGTGTCACACTGAGGGAGTGCAGCCCTGTCCCCAGTGTCACACTGAGGGAGTGCTGCCCTGTCCCCAGTGTCACACTGAGGGAGTGCTGCCCTGTCCCCAGTGTCACACTGAGGGAGTGCTGCACTGTCTCCCACACCAGTGTCACACTGAGGGAGTGCTGCACTGTCTCCCACACCAGTGTAACACTGAGGGAGTGCTGCACTGTCTCCCACACCAGTGTCACACTGACGGAGTGCTGCCCTGTCCCCAGTGTCACACTGAGGGAGTGCTGCCCTGTCCCCAGTGTCACACTGAGGGAGTGCTGCACTGTCTCCCACACCAGTGTCACACTGAGGGAGTGCTGCCCTGTCTCCAGTGTCACACTGAGGGAGTGCTGCCCTGTCCCTAGTGTCACACTGAGGGAGTGCTGCACTGTCTCCCACACCAGTGTCACACTGAGGGAGTGCTGCCCTGTCTCCAGTGTCACACTGAGGGAGTGCTGCCCTGTCCCCAGTGTCACACTGAGCGAGTGCTGCACTGTCCCCAGTGTCACACTGAGGGAGTGCTGCACTGTCCCCAGTGTCACACTGAGGGAGTGCTGCCCTGTCTCCAGTGTCACACTGAGGGATGCTGCACTGTCTCCAGTGTCACACTGAGGGAGTGCTGCACTGTCTCCCACACCAGTGTCACACTGAGGGAGTGCTGCACTGTCCCCAGTGTCACACTGAGGGAGTGCTGCCCTGTCCCCAGTGTCACACTGAGGGAGTGCTGCCCTGTCCCCAGTGTCACACTGAGGGAGTGCTGCCCTGTCTCCAGTGTCACAGTGAGGGAGTGCTGCCCTGTCCCCAGTGTCACACTGAGCGAGTGCTGCACTGTCCCCAGTGTCACACTGAGGGAGTGCTGCACTGTCCCCAGTGTCACACTGAGGGAGTGCTGCCCTGTCTCCAGTGTCACACTGAGGGATGCTGCACTGTCTCCAGTGTCACACTGAGGGAGTGCTGCACTGTCTCCCACACCAGTGTCACACTGAGGGAGTGCTGCACTGTCCCCAGTGTCACACTGAGGGAGTGCTGCCCTGTCCCCAGTGTCACACTGAGGGAGTGCTGCCCTGTCCCCAGTGTCACACTGAGGGAGTGCTGCCCTGTCCCCAGTGTCACAGTGAGGGAGTGCTGCCCTGTCCCCAGTGTCACACTGAGGGAGTGCTGCACTGTCTCCCACACCAGTGTCACACTGAGGGAGTGCTGCCCTGTCCCCAGTGTCACACTGAATGAGTGCTGTCCTGTCCCCAGTGTCACACTGAGGGAGTGCTGCCCTGTCCCCAGTGTCACACTGAGGGAGTGCTGCACTGTCTCCCACACCAGTGTCACACTGAGGGAGTGCTGCACTGTCTCCCACACCAGTGTCTCACTGAGGGAGTGCTGCACTGTCTCCAGTGTCACACTGAGGGAGTGCTGCCCTGTCCCCAGTGTCGCACTGAGGGAGTGCTGCACTGTCTCCCACACCAGTGTCACACTGAGGGAGTGCTGCACTGTCTCCCACACCAGTGTCGCACTGAGGGAGTGCTGCCCTGTCCCCAGTGTCGCACTGAGGGAGTGCTGCACTGTCTCCAGTGTCACACTGAGGGAGTGCTGCACTGTCTCCAGTGTCACACTGAGGGAGTGCTGCACTGTCCCCAGTGTCACACTGAGGGAGTGCTGCCCTGTCCCCAGTGTCACACTGAGGGAGTGCTGCACTGTCTCCCACACCAGTGTCACACTGAGGGAGTGCTGCACTGTCTCCCACACCAGTGTCACACTGAGGGAGTGCTGCCCTGTCCCCAGTGTCACACTGAGGGAGTGCTGCCCTGTCCCCAGTGTCACACTGAGGGAGTGCTGCCCTGTCTGCAGTGTCACACTGAGGGAGTGCTGCCCTGTCCCCAGTGTCACACTGAGGGATGCTGCCCTGTCCCCAGTGTCACACTGAGGGAGTGCTGCACTCTCTCCCACACGAGTGTCACACTGGGGGAGTGCTGCACTGTCCCCAGTGTCACACTGAGGGAGTGCTGCACTGTCTCCAGTGTCACACTGAGGGAGTGCTGGCCTGTCCCCAGTGTCACACTGAGGGAGTGCTGCCCTGTCTGCAGTGTCACACTGAGGGAGTGCTGCACTGTCCCCAGTGTCACACTGAGGGAGTGCTGCCCTGTCCCCAGTGTCACACTGAGGGAGTGCTGCCCTGTCCCCAGTGTCACTCTGAGGGAGTGCTGCCCTGTCCCCAGTGTCACACTGAGCGAGTGCTGCACTGTCCCCAGTGTCACACTGAGGGAGTGCTGCTCTGTCTCCAGTGTCACACTGAGGGAGTTCTGCCCTGTCTGCAGTGTCACACTGAGGGAGTGCTGCCCTGTCCCCAGTGTCACACTGAGGGAGTGCTGCACTGTCTGCAGTGTCACACTGAGGGAGTGCTGCACTGTCTCCAGTGTCACACTGAGGGAGTGCTGCACTGTCTGCAGTGTCACACTGAGGGAGTGCTGCCCTGTCCCCAGTGTCACACTGAGGGAGTGCTGCCCTGTCCCCAGTGTCACTCTGAGGGAGTGCTGCCCTGTCTCCAGTGTCACACTGAGGGAGTGCTGCCCTGTCCCCAGTGTCACACTGAGCGAGTGCTGCACTGTCTCCCACACCAGTGTCACACTGAGGGAGTTCTGCCCTGTCCCCAGTGTCACACTGAGGGAGTGCTGCCCTGTCCCCAGTGTCACACTGAGGGAGTTCTGCCCTGTCTCAACAGTTGCTCTCCCGGTGTTTCCTTGTCAACTCTCTCGTGCATCCACTGAGTTGCCATCACTGCAGCATCGGTGCCTGTGCCTTCGGCTGCCTGGGTCCCGACTTCCTGATCCGCTCCCTAAATCTCTCCGCACATTTCCCGACCTTGATAATCCTTTTTTAATCCCTGTTCTTTCCCCCAGTCTGTGCCTCCTGTCTTGTTATGTTGTGGGTGTAACAAAAGCGGCTTCCTTGTGGCGCTCTGTACAAAGGAAGGTTCAGACGTGGAGATAACTTCAACACGTTTATTAAACTATTTACACTTCTATTACTCGGGTTCGACACTACTGCTAATCCTACTATAGCTGCCCAGACTGACTAACCAGTTGCTGCAATCCACGTGGTGTGTGTAATATTGAACCAACCCTGTGTCTGTACTCACTGACTGTCTCCACTGGAAAGAGGCAGATCATGTGTGTGGTGTCCTTTATCTATGGGTTGGTGTAATGCCCCCCTGTGGTCGTGTCACCTCCGTGTGTATCGCGAATGTCCTTTGGTCGTGTCCTATCTAACCGATCTATTGGTTGAGTGTGTGTGTGATGTTTCTGGTTCTCCCTCTAGTGTCTAGCTAGCCTACATGCATTTACATTAACCCCCCGTGTACCCACAGTGATGCACATCACCACATCCCCCACTTTTTTTCCAAGTTACATATTTTCTGTGCACTTAAAGAAAATTGAACAAAAAACAGGTAGAAAAGTTATGGTATTGTCATGTGAAGAATCTGCGGATTGTGGGCCTCCCGGAGGGGCCGGACGTGGGGGCCTTTGTGGTCACCATGTTGAACTCGCTGATGGGAGCGGGGTCCTTCCAGGGGCCCCTGGAGCTGGAAGAGGCCCATAGAGTGTTGGCGAGGAGGCCCAAGGCTAACGAGCCTCCGCGGGCGGTGCTGGTGCGGTTCCATCGGTTCGTCGATCGGGAGTGTGTGCTCAGGTGGGCCAAGAAGGAGAGGAGCAACAGGTGGGAGAACGTGGAGGTTCGGATACGTTATGCCTATTTTTGGTTCGGGGGGGGGGGGCCTTTGCATTGCTTTGGGTTTCTTTTTCTCTGTGTTTTTTCTCTTTCGGGTTGGGGAGGGTGGATGGGGCGGGTTGGGCACTGTTTTGGTTGGTGGCGGGGCCTGGTAGGTGGAGAGCGCGGGATTTTTTCCCACGCCGAAGACTGGGGGGGGGCGGGGGGGGCGGGACCGGGGCGGGAAAGCGAGGATTGTTTCCCGCGCTTAGAACGGAGGGGGAGAGCCTGTGAATGGGGAGCGGGAGAGGAGGGTGTGCCACACAATGGGAGGAGTCGAAGGGGAGGCGGGAGTGGCCGGGGTCAGCAGGAGTCAGCTGACTCGCGGAAGTGCAATGGGGGGAGAAAAGCAGCTAGGATGGGTCCTAGCCGGGGCCGGGGGGGGGGGGGGGGGGGGGAATCGAGTTGCTGCTGCTAAGATCAAGGAGCAGCTGGAGCGAGTGGGGTGGGTTGAGACGGGGGTTTGCCGCTGTGGGGAACGGGCCGGGTGTGGGGTGCGGGTGCGTGGCTCGCCGAGGAGGGGTCATGCCTAGTCGGCGGGGGAGGGGGGCGGATAGCCCCCTGATCCGGCTGATAACCTGGAATGTAAGGGGACTGAATGGGCCGGTTAAGCGGGCCCGAGTGTTCGCGCACCTGAAGGGGCTCAAGGCGGATGTGGTTATGCTCCAGGAGACACACCTGAAGGTGGCAGACCAGGTAAGACTGAGGAAAGGGTGGGTAGGTCAGGTGTTTCACTCGGGGCTAGATGCCAAAAACCGAGGGGTGGCGATCTTGGTGGGAAAGAAGGTGTTATTCGAGGCGTCGAGCATTGTGGCAGATAATGTCGGGAGGTACGTAATGGTAAGTGGTAAGTTGCAGGGAGAGAGGGTGGTACTGGTCAATGTGTATGCTCCGAACTGGGACGATGCGGGTTTTATGCGGCGTGTGTTGGGTCGGATCCCAGACTTGGAAGTGGGGGCCTGATAATGGGGGGAGACTTTAACACGGTGCTGGATCCGGCACTGGATCGCTCCAGCTCTAGGACGGGTAGGAAGCCGGCGGAGGCTAGAGTGCTGAGGGGATTTATGGACCAGATGGGAGGGGTGGATCCTTGGAGATTTGGGGCTAGGGAATTTTCATTCTTCTCACATGTCCATAAGGCTTATTCTCGAATCGACTTTTTCATTTTGAGCAGGGCACTGATAGCGAGAGTAGAGGATACCGAGTATTCGGCAATAGCCATTTCGGACCACGCCCCGCATTGGGTGGTCTTGGAGATGGGGGAGGAGAGGGACCAGCGCCCGCTGTGGCGCTTGGAGGTGGGGCTGTTGGCGGACAAGGGGGTGAGTGAGCGGGTCCGAGGAAGTATAGAGAGATACTTGGAGACCAACGACAACAGGGAGGTCCGAGTGGGGATGGTGTGGGAGGCGCTGAAGGCGGTGGTGAGGGGAGAGCTGATCTCCATTAGGGCCCACAAGGAGCGGAGGGAGCGGGGGGAGAGGCTGGTGGGGGAGATGGTGAGGGTAGACAGGAGGTATGCGGAGGTGCCCGAGGAAGGATTGTTGAGGAAGAGGCGCAGCCTCCAGGCCGAATTCGACCTGGTGACCACCAGGAAGGCGGAGGTGCAGTGGAGGAAGGCCCAGGGGGCGGTCTACGAGTATGGGGAGAAGGCAAGCCGGATGCTGACGCATCAGCTTCGGAAGCGGGACGCAGCTAGGGAGATCGGGGGAGTTACGGACAGGGGAGGGAGTGTGGTGCAGAGTGGGGTTGGCATCAATGGGGTCTTCAGGGACTTCTACGAGGAATTGTACCGATCCGAGCCCCCATGGGAGGAGGGAGGGATGGGCCGCTTCCTGGACCAATTGATGTTTCCAAAGGTGGAAGAGGGACTGGTGGTGAGACTGGGGGCCCCGATTGGGTTGGAGGAGCTGGCCAAAGGGATAGGGAGCATGCAGGCGGGGAAGGCACCGGGGCCGGACGGTTTCCCGGTCGAGTTCTATAAAAAATATATGGACCTGTTGGGCCCGTTGCTGGTTAGGACCTTTAATGAGGCAAGGGAGGGGGGGGCTTTGCCCCCGATGATGTCCCGGGCACTGATCGCCTTGATCCTGAAGCGGGACAAGGATCCCCTGCAATGTGGGTCTTACAGACCAATTTCCTTGCTAAATGTAGATGCCAAGGTGCTGGCGAAGGTCTTAGCCACGAGGATTGAGGATTGTGTGTCGCAGATCATCCATGAAGACCAGACGGGGTTTGTGAAGGGGAGATGTTTGAATGCGAATGTGCGGAGGCTCCTGAACGTTATCATGATGCCGGCGAGGGAGGAGGAGGCGGAGATAGTGGTGGTGATGGACGCTGAGAAAGCCTTCGATAGGGTAGAGTGGGGGTACCTGTGGGAGGTGCTGAAGAGGTTCGGGTTTGGGGAGGGGTTTGTCAGGTGGGTCAGGCTGTTGTACGAGGTCCCGATGGCAAGTGTGGCCACGAACAGGAGGAGGTCCGAGTACTTTCGGTTGCACCGAGGGACGAGACAGGGGTGTCCCCTGTCCCCCTGCTCTTCGCACTGGCGATTGAACCTCTGGCTATGGCACTGAGAGAGTCAAGGAACTGGAGGGGGTTGGTGCGCGGTGGGGAGGAGCATAGGGTGTCACTTTATGCGGACAACCTGCTGCTGTATGTGGCGCACCCGGTGGGAGGAATGCCAGAGGTAATGAGGATCCTTAGGGAATTCGGGGACTTTTCGGGGTACACGCTCAATATGGGGAAGAGCGAGCTGTTCGTAGTTCATCCAGGGGACCAGGAGAGGGGGATTGGCGAGCTCCCACTAAAAAGGGCGGAGAGGAGCTTCAGGTATCTGGGAGTCCAGGTGGCCAGGAGCTGGGGGGGCCCTGCATAGGCTTAACTTTACAAGGCTGGTGGAGCAAATGGTGGAGGAGTTCAAGAGGTGGGATGCGTTGCCGCTGTCCCTGGCGGGTAGGGTGCAGTCAATCAAAATGACGGTGCTCCCAAGGTTTTTGTTCCTGTTCCAGTGCCTCCCCGTGTTTATCCCGAAGGCTTTTTTCAGGCGGGTTAACAGGAGTATAATGGGGTTTGTGTGGGCGCGAGGGACTCCGAGGGTGAGAACGGTGTTCCTGGAGCGGAGTAGAGATAGGGGGGGGCTGGCACTGCCCAACCTCTGTGGGTACTACTGGGCCGCCAATGCGACAATGGTGCGCACGTGGGTGATGGAGGGGGAGGGGGCTGCATGGAAGAGGCTGGAGACGGCGTCCTGTGTGGGTACGAGTCTGGGGGCGCTGGCAACGGCACCGCTGCCACTCCCTCCAAGGAGGTATACCACGAGCCCGGTGGCGGTGGCGGCCCTCAAAATTTGGGGGCAGTGGAGGTGGCATAGGGGCGAAGTTGGGGCCTCGGCGTGGACCCCATTACGGGGGAACCACCGGTTCGCCCCAGGAAGAACAGGTGGAGGTTTTTCGGGGTGGCACAGGGCAGGGATACGAAAGTTGGGGGACCTGTTTGTGGACGGGAAGTTCGCGAGCTTGGGTGAGCTGGAGGAGAAGTACGGGCGCCCCCCGGGAAACACCTTCAGGTACTTACAGGTAAGGGTGTTTGCCAGACGGAAGGTGGTGGAATTCCCGCGGCTACGGCCACACACAGTACAGGACAGGGTGCTCTCAGGGGGGTGGGTGGGAGTGGGGAAGATCTCGGAAACTTACCGGGTGATGCAGGAGGAGGAGGAGGCCTCGGTGGTAGAGTTGAAAGGTAAGTGGGAGGAGTTGGGAGAGGAGATCGAAGAGGGGACGTGGGCAGATGCCCTAGGGAGGGTGAACTCTTCCTCTTCGTGCGCAAGGCTCAGCCTCATACAGTTTAAGGTGCTGCACAGGGCACACATGACCGGGACAAGGATGAGCCGGTTCTTTGGGGGTGAGGACAGGTGTGTTAGGTGCTCAGGGAGCCCAGCAAATCACACCCATATGTTCTGGGCATGCCCAGCGCTGGAGGAATTTTGGAAGGGCGTAGCGAGGACGGTGTCGAGGGTGGTAGGATCCAGGGTCAGACCGGGCTGGGGGCTCGCAATATTTGGGGTAGCAGAGGAGCCGGGAGTGCAGGAGGAGAAAGAGGCCGGAATTCTGGCCTTTGCGTCCCTGGTAGCCCGGCGAAGGATTCTCCTTCAGTGGAAGAACGCGAGGCCCCCAAGCGTGGAATCCTGGATCAACGATGTGGTGGGGTTCATTAAATTGGAGAGGGTGAAATTCGCCTTGAGAGGGTCGGTACAAGGGTTCTTTAGGCGGTGGCAACCGTTCTTAGACTTCCTGGCGGAACGATAGACATTGGTCAGCGGCAGCAGCAGCTCGGTGGGGGAAGGGGGGGGTTTACTTTATTTTGTTTCTGTTATTTACACTGGAGGGTCTGAGGGGGTGTATACACCTGTTGTCTTAAGTCGGGGTGTTAATGTTAATTTATTATTTAGGTACGGGGGGGGGGAGGGGTTTGGGGGGTTGATTTTTTCGATTGTGTTTTGTACTTACCCCTGTTGGGTTCTTTTTTCTTTCTCATTTTGTTATATTTTATGAAAACCTTTAATAAAAATTTTTACATTTTTTTAAATGGTATTGTCATGTGAGAGTGCCTTTAAGAAATGGATGTGTAAGCAATGTACCTTTAAGAAAACAGTGATGTCAGAGAGTGGGTGGAGCTCAGCTCAGGTCAGCCATTTTGGCAGGTTTTTAGTTTCAGTTTAAAAAGCAGTGTGGTGCGTTCCCAGAGAGCTGCAAGTTTTGCAGTGAGCTCGAGTTGCTGTGATGTCTGCCATAAAAGACTATCTCTGGATCATTTGGGTGATTTAAAATAAAACCTTTAACCTGGTGTAATTTTGTTTAAAGGTGTTAAGTCTCTTGGAAGTTTGAAGGAACATTTTAAGGAATTATTTACTGTTGCAATATTTTCTGAGTTATCTTTGAAGTAAGGGGTGTTAAGAGAGCCAATGTTTATTGAAGATGTTAAGTTGAGTTCATGGAATAAACATTGTTTTGTGTTTAAAAATCCACATATCCATAATTGTAATCCCACACCTGGGGAACAAGCCGTGTGCTCGGAAAAGCAACAAATACATTAAAGGGGTTACATTTTGGGGTTCTGAAAACACCTCGCCCATAACAGTGTGTGCAAGTCATGAGAACAGTGATTAAACAATCAGTTCAAATCAAACGTGCGAGTCCAAAACCCTTCAATCATCATGGTCGAATGTCTCTCTTGGTGGGGTGGTGAGTTTGATGGCGGCATGTCCTTGTGAGCGCCATCGGTGTCCCTGTGCCACAGGAACCAAGAAGCGGTCGAATCACTTCGCTGTCTGATTTGGAGACCCTTTCTTTTCCGATGTTTGTGATGGTGCTGTCGGATGGCATCTTGTAGCTGATAAGGTGTTGACGTTGAAGAGGTGCCATCAACAGTATCATTCGAGGTCATGGATGTGCCATATGTTGAAGTTGGATAAGACTGTGCATACTGGTTCTGGCCACGTGCTGTGCTGGAAGGGTGATCCTGCTGAGAAGCGTTGAAGCTTGTCCAATTGGAAACAGAAATTGCTGCTCGCAATTGCTGGTGTCAGGCCGCAGCATCACCCCGCACTCACGGGTCGGGATGTCGTATCTGCTGGGCTGAAGATCCGCAAATCCGAAGAACGAATCCGCGTCTGCGTCGGATTCAACACGGGGGTCGCCATTTCGAATGAAAATACCTTTGTCCGAGTCGTAGTCTTCTAGGACCATATCATAACTGTTTGTGCCGGAGCTGGCATTGGGCTCGCGAGGTCCAGAGAAAAAGTAGAGGTCGGTGTCGTAGTATTCAAGGTCTGTGTCATCGCTTTGGGCGGTGCTAACTGCTTGTTGCAGGGTTTTGCGGAGGTTACGGTCAGTTCCTGATTGAATTTGAGGCATTGTCATTCCAGGTGAAAGAAGCTTGTTTTGTGGCTTTAAGAGATTTTTGTCGTGATTTGAGACATTTCCCCTTTAAATGGGCGTGGTCCGGGGCCTCTGACGTCATGATGCATGTGACATCATACGTAGGAAGCATTTGCGCCTTCCTGTTCTGCGCGCTTCTCGCCCAACTGCGCAAGTGCAGTCCCTTTAGAAAGATGGCCGCCGATCAAAATTGTTCTGTGCTCCGGGATCTCGGCCTCGAGGTGAGTACTGGCGCTTCTCTTACCTTTCCTTGCTGGTTGGAGTGTGTTTTCCTCACAGTATTTGCCGAATTTGTCCAGGACTGCCTGGAAGTCGCTCCTGTTTTGCGTTTTGGAGAAGTTGAATTTTTTAAAGATTTCTTCTGCTCTGGCACCGGCGATGGTGAGGGGAAGCTCTGTCTTTTCAGCGTCGGCCACGTCTTCTAGTTCGGCTGCTACCAGGAAGATTTCAAACCTTTGCCGGAATACCCGCCAGCCCTCGCGGAGATCGCCGTGGCACTGGAGCTGCTGCGGAACCCGGATCTCGAACACCTTGCCTGGGTATCGTTGCTGGTTGTCACCGTACGCTGAGGTATGGCTATCTGGACTGAAACAGTTCAGTCCTGGTACCATGTCTTGTTATGTTGTGGGTGTAACATAAGCGGCTTCCTTGTGGTGCTCTTTACAAAGGAAGGTTCAGACGTGGAGATAACTTCAACACGTTTATTAAACTATTTACACTTCTATTACTCGGGTTCGACACTACTGCTAATCCCACTATAGCTACCCAGACTGACTAACCAGTTGCTGCAATCCACGTGGTGGGTGTAATATTGAACCAACCCTGTGTCTCTACTCACTGACTGTCTCCACTGGAAAGAGGCAGATCATGTGTGTGGTGTCCTTTATGTATGGGTTGGTGTAATGCCCCCCTGTGGTCGTGTCACCTCCGTGTGTATCGTGAATGTCCTTTGGTCGTGTCCTATCTAACCGATCTATTGGTTGTGTGTGTGTGTGAGATGTCACTGGTGCTCCCTCTAGTGTCTAGCTAGACTACATGCATTTACATTAACCCCTTGTGTCTTTACAGTGATGCACATCACCACACCTCCCAGGGTTAGGCCTTGTCCAGAAGCACTCTTGCCAGCCGCAATGGGTTCTCTGACTCTGCGAGTCGTGCGGTTAGGGTGATGTAAGTGATTGCCATTGGCTCTGCTGTCTGATCCTGCACTGCGGCAGATTACCCTGACTGGGCCTACACGGAGTCGGTCCGCCTCCTTTCCAGTAACCCATGTCCGGACACTCCGCGGACTGACCCCTGCGCCACATCCTGTCGCGAAAGGGAGAGAGAGAAAGAAATAGATAGAGACGGAGTAATCTTTCAGTTTAATTGTGACCGTGTATATTATTTAACATTCCTGGAATTTACATTGTCTGTAAACCAGTTTACACGATGGGGTAAAAAACGCATCGGAAATCAAACAAAGACTGGAGGTACAGCTTGGGACAGAGTTTGCCATGCAGTCACTCCCACCGACAGGCTCTACCGGCTACACATCGCGCCTCTCGGTGAGCGGCTCACCATAGACATCGACAAAACATCAGCCAGACTTCCCTGTCTGGATCTGACTGAACCCCGTGTCTCGCCTCAGCCCACTGTGGCCCCAGGCCCGGCACAGCGGCCAGTCGCAAAACACCACAGGACTCACCGAGGGGACGGGGTGTGCTTGGACTGTGGGACCCCAACCCACCTCACAGTGATGGGACGGGGGTCTGTGATTCCCCCACACGGTGACGGGACGGGGGTCTGTGTCTGTGATTCCCCCACACGGTGATGGGACGGGGGTCTGCGACTCCCCCACACGGTGATGGGACGGGGGTCTGTGATTCCCCCACACGGTGACGGGACGGGGGTCTGTGTCGGTGATTCCCCCACACGGTGATGGGACGGGGGTCTGTGATTCCCCCACACGGTGACAGGACGGGGGTCTGTGATTCCCCCACACGGTGATGGGACGGGGGTCTGTGATTCCCCCACACGGTGATGGGACGGGGTCTGTGATTCCCCCACACGGTGATGGGACGGGGGGTCTGTGTCTGTGATTTACCACACGGTGATGGGACGGGGGGTCTGTGTCTGTGATTCCCCCACACGGTGATGGGACGGGGGGTCTGTGTCTGTGATTCCCCCACACGGTGATGGGACGGGGGGTCTGTGTCTGTGATTCCCCCACACAGTGATGGGACGGGGGTCTGTGATTCCCCCACACGGTGACGGGATGGGGGTCTGTGATTCCCCCACACGGTGATGGGACGGGGGTCTGTGATTCCCCACACGGTGATGGGACGGGGGTCTGTGATTCCCCCACACGGTGATGGGACGGGGGTCTGTGTCTGTGATTCCCCCACACGGTGATGGGACGGGGGTCTGTGTCTGTGATTCCCCCACACGGGGATGGGACGGGGGTCTGTGTCTGTGATTCCCCACACGGTGATAGGACGGGGGTCTGTGATTCCCCCACACGGTGATGGGACGGGGGTCTGTGATTCCCCCACACGGTGACGGGACGGGGGTCTGTGTCTGTGATTCCCCCACACGGGGATGGGACGAGGGTCTGTGATTCCCCCACACGGTGATGGGACGAGGGTCTGTGATTCCCCCACACGGTGATGGGACGGGGTCTGTGATTCCCCCACACGGTGATGGGACAGGGGTCTGTGATTCCCCAACACGGTGATGGGACGGGGGTCTGTGATTCCCCCACACGGTGATGGGACGGGGGTCTGTGATTCCCCCACACGGTGATGGGACGGGGTCTGTGATTCCCCCACACGGTGATGGGACGGGGGTCTGTGATTCCCCCACACGGTGATGGGACGGGGGTCTGTGATTCCCCCACACGGTGACGGGACGGGGGTCCGTGTCTGAAACTGCTGCGGATTCCGTTACCCCATATGGGAAATGCCTGTGTGGCTGGGCCTAGCGTTTGGGATTTGGTTAGAGGCTGGTGTGTAGACCCAGCTCAGGCACCACATGTCCTTGTTGGAGTTTCCGAATTCCTTGAAGGTCGGTTTTTCTCTGTAATCCATCGCCTGGCTCCGCGATACAGCTGCTGTTTGCCACAGGATACTGAAGGAGGCTAGCTTGCTAACACTTTTAAAACAGGGACACAAGATCTAGACTAACTGCTGTCCACAACACGGAGTCTCTAAGGCAGAGGGTAAACAATCCAGTAGACAAAATGCACAGAGTATTTACAGGTATAACTGTACACTGCAGTATAGCTCCACACAAACAAGAGACCAACAATAATAGAGATCAGACATCAGTTGTGTTCGATATGTACATTGGAGCATTTAACACATGCGCAAAGACACAGAGAATCCTGACGCATGCACCCCCCCCCACCCCAACAGCCCCCCCACCACCACCACCCCCCCCCGACCCCCCAGCCCCCCCCCCCCCGCCCCCCCACCACCACATCCAGGCCCCTCAATCCTCAGCCCCGAGTTACATCACATTCTGATAACATTTTGTGTCAGTCAAGAGGCACTGGAGATTCGTCGCTGACCCCATCAAACACTCCCAGGACAGGCACAGCACGGGGTTAGATACAGAGTAAAGCTCCCTCTACACTGTCCACATCAAACACTCCCAGGACAGGTACAGCACGGGGTCAGATACAGAGTAAAGCTCCCTCCACACTGTCCGCATCAAACACTCCCAGGACAGGTATAGCACGGGGTTAGATACAGAGTAAAGCTCCCTCTACACTGTCCCCATCAAACACTCCCAGGACAGGTACAGCACGGGGTTAGATACAGAGTAAAGCTCCCTCTACACTGTCCCCATCAAACACTCCCAGGGCAGGTACAGCACGGGGTTAGATACAGAGTAAAGCTCCCTCTACACTGTCCACATCAAACACTCCCAGGACAGGTACAGCACGGGGTCAGATACAGAGTAAAGCTCCCTCCACACTGTCCGCATCAAACACTCCCAGGACAGGTATAGCACGGGGTTAGATACAGAGTAAAGCTCCCTCTACACTGTCCCCATCAAACACTCCCAGGACAGGTACAGCACGGGGTTAGATACAGAGTAAAGCTCCCTCTACACTGTCCCCATCAAACACTCCCAGGGCAGGTACAGCACGGGGTTAGATACAGAGTAAAGCTCCCTCTACACTGTCCCCATCCAACACTCCCAGGACAGGTACAGCACGGGGTCAGATACAGAGTAAAGCTCCCTCTACACTGTCCGCATCAAACACTCCCAGGACAGGTACAGCACGGGGTTAGATACAGAGTAAAGCTCCCTCTACACTGTCCCCATCAAACAATCCGAGGACAGGTACAGCACGGGGTTAGATACAGAGTAAAGCTCCCTCTACACTGTCCGCATCAAACACTCCCAGGACAGGTACAGCACGGGGTGAGATACAGATGAAAGCTTCCTCTACACTGTCCCCATCAAACACTCCCAGGACAGGTCCAGCACGGGGTTAGATACAGAGTAAAGCTCCCTCTACACTGTCCCCATCAAACACTCCCAGGACAGGTACAGCACGGGGTTAGATACAGAGTAAAGCTCCCCCTACACTGTCCCCATCAAACACTCCCAGGACTGGTATAGCACGGGGTTAGATACAGAGTAAAGCTCCCTCTACACTGTCCCCATCAAACACTCCCAGGACAGGTACAGCACGGGGTTAGATACAGAGTAAAGCTCCCTCTGCACTGTCCCCATCAAACACTCCCAGGACAGGTACAGCACGGGGTTAGATACAGAGTAAAGCTCCCTCTACACTGTCCCCATCAAACACTCCCAGGACAGGTACAGCACGGGGTCAGATACAGAGTAAAGCTCCCTCCACACTGTCCGCATCAAACACTCCCAGGACAGGTATAGCACGGGGTTAGATACAGAGTAAAGCTCTCTCTACACTGTTCCCATCAAACACTCCCAGGACAGGTACATCACGGAGTTTGATACAGAGTAAAGCTCCCTCTACACTGTCCCCATCAAACACTCCCAGGGCAGGTACAGCACGGGGTTAGATACAGAGTAAAGCTCCCTCTACACTGTCCCCATCCAACACTCCCAGGACAGGTACAGCACGGGGTCAGATACAGAGTAAAGCTCCCTCGACACTGTCCGCATCAAACACTCCCAGGACAGGTACAGCACGGGGTTAGATACAGAGTAAAGCTCCCTCTACACTGTCCCCATCAAACAATCCGAGGACAGGTACAGCACGGGGTTAGATACAGAGTAAAGCTCCATCTACACTGTCCCCATCAAACACTCCCAGGACAGGTACAGCACGGGGTTAGATACAGAGTAAAGCTCCCTCTACACTGTCCGCATCAAACACTCCCAGGACAGGTACAGCACGGGGTGAGATACAGATGAAAGCTTCCTCTACACTGTCCCCATCAAACACTCCCAGGACAGGTCCAGCACGGGGTTAGATACAGAGTAAAGCTCCCTCTACACTGTCCCCATCAAACACTCCCAGGACAGGTACAGCACGGGGTTAGATACAGAGTAAAGCTCCCCCTACACTGTCCCCATCAAACACTCCCAGGACTGGTATAGCACGGGGTTAGATACAGAGTAAAGCTCCCTCTACACTGTCCCCATCAAACACTCCCAGGACAGGTACAGCACGGGGTTAGATACAGAGTAAAGCTCCCTCTGCACTGTCCCCATCAAACACTCCCAGGACAGGTACAGCACGGGGTTAGATACAGAGTAAAGCTCCCTCTACACTGTCCCCATCAAACACTCCCAGGACAGGTACAGCACGGGGTTAGATACAGAGTAAAGCTCCCGCTACACTGTCCCCATCAAACACTCCCAGGACAGGTACAGCACGGGGTTAGATACAGAGTAAAGCTCCCTCTACACTGTCCCCATCAAACACTCCCAGGACAGGTACAGCACGGGGTTAGGTACAGAGTAAAGCTCCCTCTACACTGTCCCCATCAAACACTCCCAGGACAGGTACAGCACGGGGTTAGATACAGAGTAAAGCTCCCTCTACACTGTCCCCATCCAACACTCCCAGGACAGGTACAGCACGGGGTCAGATACAGAGTAAAGCTCCCTCCACACTGTCCGCATCAAACACTCCCAGGACAGGTATAGCACGGGGTTAGATACAGAGTAAAGCTCTCTCTACACTGTTCCCATCAAACACTCCCAGGACAGGTACATCACGGAGTTTGATACAGAGTAAAGCTCCCTCTACACTGTCCCCATCAAACACTCCCAGGGCAGGTACAGCACGGGGTTAGATACAGAGTAAAGCTCCCTCTACACTGTCCCCATCCAACACTCCCAGGACAGGTACAGCACGGGGTCAGATACAGAGTAAAGCTCCCTCTACACTGTCCCCATCAAACACTCCCAGGACAGGTACAGCACGGGGTCAGATACAGAGTAAAGCTCCCTCTACACTGTCCGCATCAAACACTCCCAGGACAGGTACAGCACGGGGTTAGATACAGAGTAAAGCTCCCTCTACACTGTCCCCATCAAACAATCCGAGGACAGGTACAGCACGGGGTTAGATACAGAGTAAAGCTCCCTCTACACTGTCCGCATCAAACACTCCCAGGACAGGTACAGCACGGGGTGAGATACAGATGAAAGCTTCCTCTACACTGTCCCCATCAAACACTCCCAGGACAGGTCCAGCACGGGGTTAGATACAGAGTAAAGCTCCCCCTACACTGTCACCATCAAACACTCCCAGGACTGGTATAGCACGGGGTTAGATACAGAGTAAAGCTCCCTCTACACTGTCCCCATCAAACACTCCCAGGACAGGTACAGCACGGGGTTAGATACAGAGTAAAGCTCCCTCTGCACTGTCCCCATCAAACACTCCCAGGACAGGTACAGCACGGGGTTAGATACAGAGTAAAGCTCCCTCTACACTGTCCCCATCAAACACTCCCAGGACAGGTACAGCACGGGGTTAGATACAGAGTAAAGCTCCCTCTACACTGTCCCCATCAAACACTCCCAGGACAGGTACAGCACGGGGTTAGATACAGAGTAAAGCTCCCTCTACACTGTCCCCATCAAACACTCCCAGGACAGGTACAGCACGGGGTTAGATACAGAGTAAAGCTCCCTCTACACTGTCCCCATCAAACACTCCCAGGACAGGTACAGCACGGGGTTAGATACAGAGTAAAGCTCCCTCTACACTGTCCCCATCAAACACTCCCAGGACAGGTACAGCACGGGGTTAGATACAGAGTAAAGCTCCCGCTACACTGTCCCCATCAAACACTCCCAGGACAGGTACAGCACGGGGTTAGATACAGAGTAAAGCTCCCTCTACACTGTCCCCATCAAACACTCCCAGGACAGGTACAGGTACACTGCACTGATTAAATGCGTGAGTAGTGTGTGGTGGGCGGGTTGAGGGAGGGACGGGTCTGTCCCCCGCAGGTTGACTGACTGTACCATGGGCTGGTGAATGTTTCTGCACCGTTCACTGACAGCCGTTATCGCTGGTTGGTTTTGCTTTGAACATTTGTAACCGCGTCCCAGTTTCCTTGCATTGAAAAAAGCGACAGATGAGATTCGAAGGTGAGGAAGTTGGGAACAAGACTACGAAAAGAAAATTTGGCAAATACATATTTATAGATAGCACCCAGAGAGATTGGCGTGGACTGCGTTGGAGTGTTTGGCGCCAGCCACGCAGGCCCACCCCTCTAATCCAAAGTGATGTCCACGTTGACGGGTGAGTTTGCCCCCGAGCTGCCATTGGCTCCTCCGGCCTCCTTGCCCTCCTTCTTGCCGCTGTACTGCCCGATGAATGAGCCGTCCTCGTTGAACTGCACATCCACGCTGCCCCCATACTCCACCAGACTGTCATCGCTGCCCAGGGGCTTGATCGGCTGGCCCAGCGAAGGCTGGCTGCCCTCGAACGGCTTCTCCTCCTGGTCGTTGTCACTGTAGAGGAACGTCGGGAATGTTAGCGAGCAGGAGAGGGTGAGATTCGACAAACCCGCCCCGAACACCCACCCCTTACACAGCACCAGGCCCATTCGGCCCCTCTCCAGCCTGTTACACAGGAAGAGGAGGAGGCCCATTCGGCCCCTCTCCAGCCTGTTACACAGGAACAGGAGCCCATTCAGCCCCTCTCCAGCCTGTTACCCAGGAACAGGAGGAGGCCCATTCAGCCCCTCTCCAGCCTGTTACACAGGAACAGGGGGTGGCCCATTCAGCCCCTCTCCAGCCTGTTACACAGGAACAGGAGGAGGCCCATTCAGCCCCTCTCCAGCCTGTTACACAGGAACAGGAGGAGGCCCATTCGGCCCCTCTCCAGCCTGTTACACAGGAACAGGAGCCCATTCAGCCCCTCTCCAGCCTGTTACCCAGGAACAGGAGGAGGCCCATTCAGCCCCTCTCCAGCCTGTTACACAGGAACAGGAGGAGGCCCATTCAGCCCCTCTCCAGCCTGTTACACAGGAACAGGAGGAGGCCCATTCAGCCCCTCTCCAGCCTGTTACACTGGAACAGGAGGTGCCCATTCAGCCCCTCTCCAGCCTGTTACACTGGAACAGGAGGAGGCCCATTCAGCCCCTCTCCAGCCTGTTACACAGGAACAGGAGGAGGCCCATTCAGCCCCTCTCCAGCCTGTTACACAGGAACAGGAGGAGGCCCATTCAGCCCCTCTCCAGCCTGTTACACTGGAACAGGAGGTGCCCATTCAGCCCCTCTCCAGCCTGTTACACTGGAACAGGAGGAGGCCCATTCAGCCCCTCTCCAGCCTGTTACACAGGAACAGGAGGAGGCCCATTCAGCCCCTCTCCAGCCTGTTACACAGGAACAGGAGGTGCCCATTCAGCCCCTCTCCAGCCTGTTACACTGGAACAGGAGGAGGCCCATTCAGTCCCTCTCCAGCCTGTTACACAGGAACAGGAGGTGCCCATTCAGCCCCTCTCCAGCCTGTTACACAGGAACAGGAGGAGGCTCATTCAGCCCCTCTTCAGCCTGTTACACAGGAACAGGAGGAGGCCCATTCAGCCCCTCTCCAGCCTGTTACACAGGAACAGGAGGAGGCCCATTCGGCCCCTCTCTAGCCTGTTACACAGGAACAGAAGGCCCATTCAGCCCCTCTCCAGCCTGTTACACAGGAACAGGAGGAGGCCCATTCAGCCCCTCTCCAGTCTGTTACACAGGAACAGGAGGAGGCCCATTCAGCCCCTCTCCAGCCTGTTACACAGGAACAGGAGGAGGCCCATTCAGCCCCTCTCCAGCCTGTTACACAGGAACAGGAGGAGGCCCATTCGGCCCCTCTCCAGCCTGTTACACAGGAACAGGAGGAAGCCCATTCAGCCCCTCTACAGCCTGTTACCCAGGAACAGGAGGGGGCCCATTCAGCCCCTCTCCAGCCTGTTACACAGGAGCAGGAGGAGGCCCATTCAGCCCCTCTCCAGCCTGTTACACAGGAACAGGAGGAGGCCCATTCAGCCCCTCTCCAGTCTGTTACACAGGAACAGGAGGAGGCCCATTCAGCCCCTCTCCAGTCTGTTACACAGGAACAGGAGGAGGCCCATTCAGCCCCTCTCCAACATGTTACACAGGAACAGGAGGGGGCCCATTCAGCCCCTCTCCAGCCTGTTACACAGGAACAGGAGGCCCATTCAGCCCCTCTCCAGCCTGTTACACAGGAACAGGAGGAGGCCCATTCGGCCCCTCTCCAGCCTGTTACACAGGAACAGGAGGTGCCCATTCAGCCTCTCTCCAGCCTGTTACCCAGGAACAGGAGGGGGCCCATTCGGCCCCTCTCCAGCCTGTTACACAGGAACAGGAGGAAGCCCATTCAGCCCCTCTACAGCCTGTTACCCAGGAACAGGAGGGGGCCCATTCGGCCCCTCTCCAGCCTGTTACACAGGAACAGGAGGAAGCCCATTCAGCCCATCTACAGCCTGTTACCCAGGAACAGGAGGGGGCCCATTCAGCCCCTCTCCAGCCTGTTACACAGGAACAGGAGGAGGCCCATTCAGCCCCTCTCCAGCGTGTTACACAGGAACAGGAGGAGGGCCATTCAGCCCCTCTCCAGCCTGTTACACAGGAACAGGAGGGGGGCCATTCAGCCCCTCTCCAGCCTGTTACACAGGAACAGGAGGAGCCCATTCAGCCCCTCTCCAGCCTGTTACACAGGAACAGGAGGAGGCCCAATCAGCCCCTCTCCAGCCTGTTACACAGGAACAGGAGGAGGCCCCATTCAGCCCCTCTCCAGCCTGTTACACAGGAACAGGAGGAGGCCCATTCAGCCCCCCTCCAGCCTGTTACACAGGAACAGGAGGGAGCCCATTCAGCCCCTCTCCAACCTGTTACCCAGGAACAGGAGGAGGCCCATTCAGCCCCTCTCCAGCCTGTTACACAGTAATAGGAGGAGGTCCATTCAGCCCCTCTCCAGCCTGTTACACAGGAACAGGAGGAGGCCCATTCAGCCCCTCTCCAGCCTGTTACACAGGAACAGGAGGAGGCCCATTCGGCCCCTCTCCAGCCTGTTACACAGGAACAGGAGGAAGCCCATTCAGCCCCTCTACAGCCTGTTACCCAGGAACAGGAGGGGGCCCATTCAGCCCCTCTCCAGCCTGTTACACAGGAACAGGAGGAGGCCCATTCAGCCCCTCTCCAGCCTGTTACACAGCAACAGGAGGAGGGCCATTCAGCCCCTCTCCAGCCTGTTACACAGGAACAGGAGGGGGCCCATTCAGCCCCTCTCCAGCCTGTTACACAGGAACAGGAGGAGCCCATTCAGCCCCTCTCCAGCCTGTTACACAGGAACAGGAGGAGGCCCATTCAGCCCCTCTCCAGCCTGTTACACAGGAACAGGAGGAGCCCATTCAGCCCCTCTCCAGCCTGTTTCACAGGAACAGGGGGAGCCCATTCAGCCCCACTCCAGCCTGTTACACAGGAACAGGAGGAGGCCCATTCAGCCCCTCTCCAGCCTGTTACACAGGAACAGGAGGAGGCCCATTCAGCCCCTCTCCAGCCTGTTACACAGGAACAGGAGGAGGCCCATTCAGCCCCTCTCCAGCCTGTTACACAGGAACAGTAGGAGGCACATTCAGCCCCTCTCCAGCCTGTTACACAGGAACAGGAGGAGGCCCATTCAGCCCCTCTCCAGCCTGTTACACAGGAACAGGAGGAGGCCCATTCAGCCCCTCTCCAGCCTGTTATACAGGAACAGGAGGAGGCCCATTCAGCCCCTCTCCAGCCTGTTACACAGGAACAGTAGGAGGCACATTCAGCCCCTCTCCAGCCTGTTACACAGGAACAGGAGGAGGCCCATTCAGCCCCTCTCCAGCCTGTTACACAGGAACAGGAGGAGGCCCATTCAGCCCCTCTCCAGCCTGTTTCACAGGAACAGGAGGAGCCCATTCAGCCCCACTCCAGCCTGTTACACAGGAACAGGAGGAGGCCCATTCAGCCCCTCTCCAGCCTGTTACACAGGAACAGGAGGAGGCCCATTCAGCCCCTCTCCAGCCTGTTACACAGGAACAGTAGGAGGCACATTCAGCCCCTCTCCAACCTGTTACACAGGAACAGGAGGAGGCCCATTCAGCCCCTCTCCAGCCTGTTACACAGGAACAGGAGGAGGCCCATTCAGCCCCTCTCCAGCCTGTTACACAGGAACAGGAGGAGGCCCATTCAGCCCCTCTCCAGCCTGTTACACAGGAACAGGAGGAGGCCCATTCAGCCCTCTCCAGCCTGTTACACAGGAACAGTAGGAGGCACATTCAGCCCCTCTCCAGCCTGTGACACAGGAACAGGAGGAGGCCCATTCAGCCCCTCTCCAACCTGTTACACAGGAACAGGAGGAGGCCCATTCAGCCCCTCTCCAGCCTGTTACACAGGAACAGGAGGAGGCCCATTCAGCCCCTCTCCAGCCTGTTACACAGGAACAGGAGGAGGCCCATTCAGCCCCTCTCCAGCCTGTTACACAGGAACAGGAGGAGGCCCATTCAGCCCCTCTCCAGCCTGTTACACAGGAACAGGAGGAGGCCCATTCAGCCCCTCTCCAGCCTGTTACACAGGAACAGGAGGCCCATTCAGCCCCTCTCCAGCCTGTGACACAGGAACAGGAGGAGGCCCATTCAGCCCTCTCCAGCCTGTTACACAGGAACAGTAGGAGGCACATTCAGCCCCTCTCCAACCTGTTACACAGGAACAGGAGGAGGCCCATTCAGCCCCTCTCCAGCCTGTTACACAGGAACAGGAGGAGGCCCATTCAGCCCCTCTCCAGCCTGTTACACAGGAACAGGAGGAGGCCCATTCAGCCCTCTCCAGCCTGTTACACAGGAACAGTAGGAGGCACATTCAGCCCCTCTCCAGCCTGTGACACAGGAACAGGAGGAGGCCCATTCAGCCCCTCTCCAGCCTGTTACACAGGAACAGGAGGAGGCCCATTCAGCCCCTCTCCAGCCTGTTACACAGGAACAGTAGGAGGCACATTCAGCCCCTCTGCAGCCTGTTACACGGGAACAGGAGGAGGCCCATTCAGCCCCTCTCCAGCCTGTTACACAGGAACAGGAGGAGGCCCATTCAGCCCCTCTCCAGCCTGTTACACAGGAACAGGAGGAGGCCCATTCAGCCCCTCTCCAGCCTGTTACACAGGAACAGGAGGAGGCCCATTCAGCCCCTCCGTCTAGGGTGAAGCATTGGGTAATTTGATGCTAGCGCGAGGCTGCAGAAGGAAAGGTCAGGCACTCCCCAGACATTCCACCATCACAAAAAAATCTCAAAGTGCATCGTAATCAATGAAGTAAAATATCGAAGTCTTGTGAGTTAATAAAACAGCGAACGAGACAGTCAATGACAGGGTAACAGTCTCCCGGCAACAACATTGTCACAACAAGCAGACCATCCAATCAGAGACATCGTAGCTGGGACATAAATACTGACCCCAGGACAACGGGAGAATCCCCCCCCCCACCCCACCCTACCCCTCCCACCCCACCCTACCCCCTCCCCACCCCACCCTACCCCCCCCACCCCACCCTACCCCCCGCCTCGCCCCCCCTTTCCCCCGCCCCCTTCCTCGCCCCTCCGCCCTTTCCCCTGCCCCCTTCCTATCTCCCCCCCCCCCCCCCCACGCCCTACCCCCCTACCCCTCCATTCTTTCAATTGTGGCCACTGCTGTTTTTTACATGCAAATCACATTGTACATCCAACAGTGCAGCACTCCCTCAGTACTGACCCTCTGACAGTGCGGTGCTCCCTCAGTACTGACCCTCTGACAGTGCAGCACTCCCACAGTACTGACCCTCTGACAGTGCGGCGCTCCCTCAGTACTGACCCTCTGACAGTGCGACACTCCCTCAGTACTGACCCTCTGACAGTGCGACACTCCCTCAGTACTGACCCTCTGACAGTGCGGCGCTCCCTCAGTACTGACCCTCTGAGTGTGCGGCACTCCCTCAGTACTGACCCTCTGACAGTGCGGCGCTCCCTCAGTACTGACCCTCTGACAGTGCAGCGCTCCCTCAGTACTGACCCTCTGACAGTGCGGCACTCCCTCAGTACTGACCCTCTGAGTGTGCGGCACTCCCTCAGTACTGACCCTCTGACAGTGCGGCACTCCCTCAGTACTGACCCTCTGACAGTGCGGCACTCCCTCAGTACTGACCCTCTGAGTGTGCGGCACTCCCTCAGTACTGACCCTCTGACAGTGCGGCACTCCCTCAGTACTGACCCTCTGACAGTGCAGCACTCCCTCAGCACTGACCCTCTGACAGTGCGGCACTCCCTCAGTACTGACCCTCTGACAGTGCGGCACTCCCTCAGTACTGACCCTCTGACAGTGCTGCACTCCCTCAGTACTGACCCTCTGACAGTGCGGCGCTCCCTCAGTACTGACCCACTGACTGTGCGACAGTCCCTCAGTACTGACCCTCTGACAGTGCAGCACTCCCTCAGTACTGACCCTCTGACAGTGCGGCACTCCCTCAGCGCTGACCCTCTGACAGCGCAGCACTCCCTCAGTACTGACCCTCTGACAGTGCAGCACTCCCTCAGTACTGACCCTCTGACAGTGCAGCACTCCCTCAGTACTGACCCTCTTACAGTGCGGCACTCCCTCAGTACTGACCCTCTGACAGTGCAGCACTCCCTCAGCGCTGACCCTCTGACAGTGCGGCACTCCCTCAGTACTGACCCTCTGACAGTGCAGCACTCCC